>NW_007248696.1:4582-52161 GCF_000164805.1 Carlito syrichta
TGAGGTCTCGCTGCCAGGCGGGTCTCGAACACACGGGCTCAGGCAATCCACTCACCTCAGCCTCCCAAAGGCATGGGATTACAGGCTGAGCCACCGAGCCCGGCAGGAATTTTGAGATACGAATTACATTATTGTTCCCTCTAGTTATACTATTATACAATAGAACACCAGAACTTTTTATCTAACTGTAAAATTCTACCCACTGACAAAACTCTCTTTTCTATTTCTCCCCCACAGTCTCCCATACCCTTGTAAACTCTAATCTACTCTCTACTTCTATGAGGAAAACTTTTAGATTCTAAACAAATGAAATAGTAAAGTATTAGTCTATCTGTGCCTGGCTTACTGCACCTGACATAATGTCCTCCAACTTTATTTTTTGTTGCTATAAATAACAATTTCATTTTTTATGATGAAATAGTAGTATGTGTATATATATATATATATATATATATATATATATGATAGATTTAGAGTTTATCATACTCAGTGTTCTATCACAGAAACAAAAAAGTGAGTACCACATGTTCTCACTCATAAGTGGACACTAATAGTCTTTATTCATTCATCTTTGATAGACAGTTTGGTTGATTTTATATCATGACTATTGTGAATAGTGCTGCAATAAACATAGGTGTGTAGATATTGCTTCAACATACTGATTTCACTTTCTGTGGATATATTCTCAGTAGAAATTACTATATTACAATAGTTATATTTATATATATGTATATATTTTTTTGAGTTGGAGTCTCAATCTGTCACCCAGACTGGAGTGCAGTGGCCACTCTGGCCACCGCAGCCTCGACCTGCTGGGCTCCGATGATCCTTTCGCCTCAGCCTTCCAAGTAGCTGGAACTACAGGCACGCGCTACCACACCCGGCTAGTTTTTGATTTATTGTAGAGATGAGGTCTCGCCAAGTTGCCCAGGTGGGTCTCGAACCTGCGGACTCAGGCAATCCACTCATCTCAGCCTCCTAAAGTGTGGGATTACAGGCTGAGCTTCCACAGTTCTTAATAATGAATGCACTAATTTAAATTCTCACCAGCAGTGTGGAAGAATTGTCTTTCTCTATGTCCTCACTAACACTTGCTATTTTTTATATTTTTCATATATATATTTTTTAATTTAAGAGATATCAGGTACAATTCAGAATTAGGTACCTAAGTGATCATTATTCAAGTTTGGGCCTCCCATTGGTTCTCATATCATCTGTTTTGAGATCAGATACCCTTATTTATGTTATGTGTCCCCTGCCTCCCTGCCCTGGCAGAACCCGGGTACTGCTAATTATGATAAACAGTCTGGGTCCACTTGTGAGTGCAAACGTGGTACTCCATTCTTTGTTTCTCTGACAGATCAATGCATATGATAGTCTGTAAATCTATACCAGTTGCTGCAAAATCCATGAATTTGTTCTTTTTTATGGCAGTGCAATATTCCACTGTGTATATGTACCACGTTTTTTGTTTGTTTGTTTGTTTGTTTTTAACTCAGTCAGCTTTCAATGGGCAGCATGATTGGTTCCAAGTTTTTGCTACTGTGACAGTACTGCAATAAATATGTGTGTGCTAGTATCATTTTTGTAGAATTATTTTAGTTTCTCTGGGTATATTCTCAAAAAGGGGAGTGCTGGGTCATATGGAAGATCTGTTTTTAGATCTTTTAGAAATCACCACACTGTTTTCCACAGAGGTTGTACTATGTTACACTCCCACCAACAGTGTAGACATGTACCCTTTTCTCCGCATCCTTTCCAACAACTGTCATTTTTTGAATTATTGATGATAACCATCCTGATTTGAGTTAGATGGTATCTCAGTGTGGTTTTAATTTGCATTTCTTTGATGATTAGAGATGCTGAGAATTTTCTCATGTATCTATTGGCTGCTCATATGTCTTCTTTTGGAAATTGTCTATTCATATCTTTTGTCTACCTTTATAGGGCTGTGTGTGCTTTTTTCTTTTCTTTTCTTTTCTTTTTTTTTTCTTTTTTGGCACATTTGAATTCCTTGTGGATCCTGGTTGTTAGACTGTTGTCAAATATATAGTTGGCAGATTTTTTTCATTCTGTGGGCTGTCTCCCCACTCTCTTGATGGTTTCTTTTGCTTTGCAGAAACTTTTTGGTTTGACGAGGTCCCACTTGTCTATCTTATCTCTTGTGGCATGGGCATTTGGGATTTTGATCAGAAATTGGTTGCCTATTTCAATCTCTGTAAGGATGTCTCCTGCATTTTTCAAGATTCTTATAGTTTGAGGTTTTACATTTAGGCTTTTGATCTATTTAGAATTTATTTTTGTGTGCAGTGACAGTAAGGGTCCTGTTTCATTCTTCTGTATATGGTCAGCCAGTTTTCTCAGCACCATGTACTGAATAGACTAACATCTCCCCAGTGGTTGTTGATGGAGCCTTTGTCAAAGATGAGTTGGTTGAGAAATTGAAGTTTTGTTTCTGGAATCTCAATCCTGTTTCATTGGTCTGTATTTCTGTTCCAATTCCAATACCGGATTGTTTTGATTATTGTAGCTTTACAACAAATTTTAATGTCTGAAAGTGTGATACATACTGGTATGTTTCTTTTTTGAAGGATTGCTTTGGCTATTTGTGGTCATTTATGTTTTCATATGAACTTCTTTGTTACTATTTCTAGATCTTAGAATAATTACATTAATAATTTAATGAGTATTGCATTGAATATATAAATTGCCTTTGGTAGGATGGACATCTTAACAAGGCTGAGTCTTCCAATCCATGAGTATGAAATATTTTCCCATTGTTTGGTGTCCTCTCTGATTTCTTCGAGCAGTGTTTTGTAGTTTTTGTTGTAAAGATCTTTCACTTCTCTTGATAGAAAGATGCCAAGTACGTATTCTCACTGGAGCAAAATGATATCAATATGTAACTTTGATTTGCATTTCCTTGATGATTAGTGATGTAGAACAATTTTTTAATATATGTTGATCATCTGTATGTCATTTTTTGAGAAATATCTATTAAAAACAGAAACTTATAAACATTGCATTATATGCAGAATGTAGTGAGAAATATTGTAAAAATAAATAGTGCAAGTTCAAACTCATGTATATCAGGATTTTATTAAACTAGCAATATTTTTTCCTAAAAAAATTATACATTTTTAAAATTTTTAGATTGAAAATAGATATTTATGTCTTAAATCAGTGTTCTCATCATAGAGCCAAAACACACAAAGAACAAAAAGCTAATAAATACACACTAATTAATGGCCTCATATGTCTTTGGACTGAATATACAATTTGTGAAGTCATATTTATAAATAAATACAAAATTAAGAACATTGTAAAATTTATTAAATTGCATTCCTCATCAATGCTTTATTTGATTGCTTGAATCTCTCAATATGATAATTAATTAGATTGTAGGACATATTCTTCTAAACATATATATTTTTTAATTTAGACAAAATTTTCTTGTTGCTCTTTAATTTATAATCACATGTTTTATTCAGTACTTTTGTGGAATGTTCAAAATAATATGGTTTGGTTACTTTTAATTACATAACTTATTTTTTAATTGACAAACAAAAATTATATATCTGTCTTGTGCATAAAACAATGTTTTGAAACATATATACATTATGGAATGACTCATTTGAGCTAATTAGCATTAACTCACATAGTTATAATTTTTTGTGGTAAGAACATTGAAAATCTACTTTCTTAAAGAAATACTTAAGAAATCTAAAGAAAAATCTACTTTTTTAAAGTTACCAATAGGAGGCAACTAGAATGAGCTTTTCCTACAGAAACCAAGATACAGAAAGTTTTCTCAGCACTCAGAGAGGAACAAGTCCAGTAGCATCCCTCTATGATTTCTCAAAGAAATAATAATATCCACTTAAAGCAAACAAAAATAAAGAAAAAAGAAAATAATCCAATGACCTGCGATGGCAGTGGCCAGACTCTTACCTGCACCACTACAGTCCTCCACACACTCTGGATGCAGTGGGGATAGTAGTGAGAATGATTTAGAAGTTCTGTATTTCTGCTGCAAATTTTCAAACTCCCCTGAGCCTTGCAGGACTCCAGTCCCTCACAGGAAATTGTCTTTTCCACAGCTATGCTCTGCCATGGAATGGCGCAGGAAAAAACAAACAAAGAAAAAAACTTTGAGAGCCGGACTCGGTGGCTCAGCCTGTAATCCCGCGCCTTTGAGAGGCTGAGGTGAGTGAATTGCCTGAGCCCGCAGGTTCGAGACCCGCCTGGGCAGCGAGACCTCATCTCTACAATAAATCAAAAAATCAGCTGGGTGTGGTGGCACATGCCTGTAATTCCGGCTACTCGGAAGGCTGAGGAGGAAGGATCGCCGGAGCCCAGCAGGCAGAGGCTGTGGTGGCTGGGAGCGGTCACTGCACTCCAGTCTGGGCGACAGAGTGAGACTCCAACTCAAAAAAAAAAAAAAAACTTTGAGCAGCACCAGCTATTATTTCCCAGGAACCCAATCCTTGCAGGGTAGAGCAGGTGCTTTCTATCCATCTTGGTAGAGAATGGATCCCAAAGGCAAACATCTTGGCTGCGGAGTGCTCCTTGCTGAGTGGGTTGCCTGAGAACACCCAAGGCCCTGAGGCTGGCTGCACCTTGACATATAGAACACAAATTACCTGGGAAGTCAAGGCAGGAGCCAGGTGGGACATGTTACCATAGCAACCTCTACCCCTTTTATGAACTATTCCAGGCCTCCTCTGCACAGCATTATTCCAGTGGCCTAGGATTCCCTCCTAACTCCCCTAGGGTAGATAAGAGCTTACATTTGTGGAATGTCTCATCTCTATTTCCCTGCAATACCCCAGAAATCTCAAAACAGAAAACTTAGGAAATCCCCAAAATCCTACCAATGGCCTATGCTGGCTGGGCACTTTCTTGGAGCAACACAAACCAAAGAGGAACCCTACAACCACCACTGCAGATGGCTTTCTCCCACAGGCATCAGCTCTCGGATGGAGTTCAACAGTACAGCCCATCACATCAGATATATACCTCAGTTTTGGGGAAGGCCAGATCTCAAATCATAGCTAACACCACTTTCTAAACCAATCCAGTCACAAAGAATGGCATGAGCCAGTGTAGGTACCCTGCACAGGACTGACACAGCTGGCATTTGAGAAACCCACAACTCCAAGGCTCCATATAACCTAGGAAACCCTACAGCCCCCTGCCAACCTCAAATAAAAAGAAATAGTCTACCCAAATGAGAAGGAACCAGAAAAATGATTTTGATAATATGAAAAAAAGAGAGTTCTCCACACTCTCAGAAGACCACGCCAACTCTTCAGCAACAAACCCTGACCAAAATGAAATTATTGAAATTGCAGAAAAGTTGATTATAAAATTTATCAATTAACTTCAGGAGAAAACTGAAAAACAAACATAGAAATTTTTAAAAATGACTCAGGCAATGCATGAAAAATTCTCTAAAGTGATGTGCATACACTCATACATACAAAACAAGCTGCAATTGTGGAAATGAAAGAATCATTAAGGAAAGTACAAAATGCAGTGAAAAGTTTTAACAGTAGACTTTAATAAGCAGAAGAAGGGGTCTCAGAATTTGAAGAGAAGACTTTTGAATTAACTCAATCAGGCAATAAAAAAGACAAAAAGATAAAAAGAATGGAGCAAAGTATTCAAGAAATTTGAAACTATGTAAAATGTTCAAACCTAAGAAATACAGGTGCTCCAGAGGAAGAGAAGACAGAAAGAAACAAGTTTGGAAACCTATTTGAAGGAATAATGGTGGAAAACTTACCTGACCTTGCCAGATCTAAACATCTAGACACAAGACCAAAGAACTCCCAGAAGATTAATTGCACAAAAGTCATCACCAATGCATATAATCATCTACCTATGCAAAGTTAATGTGAAGAAAATAATTTTAACAGCAGTGAGACAAAAGTATCAGCTAATATATAAAAGCAAACCCCTCAGACTAACAATAGAGTTCACAAAGAAAACCCTACAAGCTTGAAGTGATTGGGTTCCCATCTTCAGCCTCCTTAAACAGAATAACAGTCAACCAAGGATTTTGTATCTTTTTTTTTTGAGTTGGAGTCTCATTCTGTCTCCCAGACTGGAGTGCAGTGGCTGCTACTGGCCACTGCAGCCTCAACCTGCTGGGCTCTGGAGATCCTTCCACCTCAGCCTTCCAAGTAGCCGGAAGTACAGGCATGCGCTACCATGCCCAGCTGAGTTTTTGATTTACTGTAGAGATGAGGTCTCGCTGCCCAGGCGGGTCTCGAACCTGCGGGCTCAGGCAATCCACTCACCTCAGCCTCCCAAAGACACGGGATTACAGGCTGAGCCACCGAGCCCGACTGGATTTTGTATCTTGCAAAACTAAGTTTCATAAATGAAGGAGAAACAAAGTCCTTCACAGAGAAGTACGTTCTGAGGGAATTTGTCGCTACTAGACTGGTTCCATAAGATAAATTCAAAGGAGTTCTAAATACTGAAAAAAATGGTCAAAATACACCAGTAAAAACAAAGACAAAAAGCTAAAAATCAAAAAAATGCACAGGTCTTATGAAGCACCAACACAATAGAAAAAATAAATAAATAAAGCAACCAGATAGCAACCAGTATGATTAATTGAGTAGTACCTTACATATCACTACAAATTCTGAGTGTATATGATCTCAATGACCCACTAAAAATATATAGACTGGTAGAGTGGAGACATAAACAGAATCCAAATGTCTGCTGCCTTGAAAGACCCACTTAATTCAAAAGGACTCCTATAGAATCAAGGTAAAGAAGTGGGGAAAATGTTCCACATAAATGGATACCAACAATAAGCAGGAGAAACCATTCTCACATCAGATAAAACAAACTTCAAATTAACAACAGATACCAGGCAGAGGCCTGCTTTAGCCTGCCCAACTCCAAGCAGTCTCCAGCCTGAGACAAATGGATGATCTCTGCATCTCTCTGGAATTGACCATCACTGGCCCAGAGAAGATACTTCAAGAGCATCATTCTGGGGAGACCTTTGCCCAACCCCACACTGGCCCAGACACATCTGATTTTAGTGGGACACATCTGAATTGAGAGGCAGATCTGGCAGCAGCAGCAGCAGTGGATGAATTGGGGTGAGTTCCATTCTGATTAAAACCCTCCTCCAGCAGTTTGTGGTGTGTCTGATCCATGTTGAGAGCAGCCTGATAGGCCTGCACTGAGGGTGGATCAGAGAGATTGGAGACTGGAATCTGCTCTCTATTATGGCCACAAGTCAAAAGCAGCTGCACTGGGAGACAAATTAAAAAAAAAAAAAAAGGAAAGGAAACTGAAGTTACAGCCATGGCCAATATAGGGAGCTATTTTTTTTTTGTTGTTTGTTTGATGGCTTGCTTGCTTGCTTTTCTTTCTGTATGTCTTCTGACTTGATTTACCTCTTCTTCTTCTTTTTTTTGTGATAGATATTTTTGAAGATCAGTGCATCTTCTGTTTTTGTCTGTTTTGTTGTTGTTGTTGTTTGTTTATCCATTAGTTTGTTTGTTATTCTTCTGTTCCTTCTTTCTCTATCTTCCTTTCTTCTCCCTTCTTCCTTTCCCTGATTTTCTTTATTTCCTTTTTCTTATCTCATTTTGGTTTCAGGATATATATATATGCACACACACACACCCAAGCAAAGACATATTGTAAAACTGGTTCCAGGGACCCACACCCTAGTCAGTGGATACTGTGATCTGCAGGTAATTCTGAACCATAGTTCATCCAATTACAACCTAATGAAATCTCAAAAAGAAAAAGGAAAAAAACAACACAGCCCCCTACCCTCAGCCCAGCCTCAAAGTTGAACAAATCCAGAGGCTCCACCTAAGTAAGAATAGGGGATTAAGCAAACAGAAGTGAAAGAAATCCCCTCTATCAGTGAGCAATAAAATTAAAGGGAAAAAAGGAGAAATATCTGGCAATATTGAAGAAGAATCAATAGAAGATCATGGGTACCACTTACACCTGGAAAGGCAGCACCTGAAATACAGACTTTGGAACTCAAACAACGAAGAGCCCCCAGAAAGACTGATCTCAAACCACAAACCCAGACATCAAGATATTGACAGAGAGAATGAATAGAATGAGGAGAGAGAAGAAGAATGAATGAAGGAGCTGATAACTGAGATGAGGGCAATAAAAAATATGGTAAACAAAATAAATAACAAATTGGGAAACATGGAAAGCAGAATTAATCAAGCAGAAAAAATAATCTCAGAGCTTGAAGACAAAATATGGAACTAACCCAATCTGCTAAAAACATAGAAAGGAAGCTTTATAAGATGGAACAAAACCTTAAAGAGATTCGTGATTATATTAAAGGACTAAACTTATGCCTAATCAGCATCCCCGAAGCAGAAAAGAAGAATGAGAGCACCTTGGAACAAACACTCCACAAGGTCATCCAAGTAAACTTCTCACATCTCATCAGAGACATGACCACCCAAATGCAAGAGATACCAAGAACCCCTATAAGGAACCAAATGAGAAGACCAACTCCTAGAGACATAGTATTTTGCTTACACAAAGAAGACATAAAATAAAAATCCCAAAGGCAGCAAGAAAGAAGGGTCAGACTACCTACTGGGGAAGACCAGTTAGAATAGCAGCAGACTTATCTATGAAAGCAATACAGTCTAGAGGGAACTGGAGTGCAGTCTTCAAAGTTCTCAAATAAAACAATTCCAATCAAGAATTTCCTGCCCAGTTAATCTAAGCTTCATTAGTGATGGATAATTCAAATCCTTCCTAAACATACAATCCCTAAGAGTTTATGCTGCTCCAGACCAGCACTACAAGAGCTACTTAAGAAGGTATTAAGCACATAATAAAAAAAAAAGAAACCATACCCTTCCCAAGAATACGGGAAAATAGAGAATCAGCACAGCATACACTGTGACTGCAAATTTTAAAACTGGCACATATGTCAACCCAAAAAATCAAAGGAAAAACAACAACAGCAACAAAATTTTATAAAAGCCTTATGACAGGGATAAACTCTCCCCTCTCAATAATCAGCCTGACCGTGAACATCCTAATGCACCAATGAAAAGCCATACAATGGAAAACTGCATTAAAGAACACATCCCAACAATATGCTACCTCCATGAAAAACATCTCACTGAAAAGGACACTCACAGACTCAAAATAAGCAGATGGGACAACTCCTGGGTCAACAAAGAAATCAAAACAGAAATTAAAAGATTACAGAAAATAAATGAAATAAGGACCCATCGTATCAAAACTTCTGGGATGCCATGGAAACAGTACTAAGAGGGGAATGTATATCACTATGAACATACATCAGGAAAATAGAAAGAACATAAGTTAACAGCCTAACAAATCACCTAAGGGAGCTGAAAATATGAGATAACCAAAACCCTAACATCAGCAGAAGAATCCAGAGCACCAAAATAAAAACCAAGATACAGGACTTAGAACACAACAATATCATTTAAAAAATTAGCAAAGCAAAAAGCTGGTTCTTTGGAAATATAAACAAGATTGATGGACCCTTGGCCAGACTGACTAAGACAAAGAGAGAAAAAGTGCAAATTAACACAATCAGAAACTCAAAAGATCAAAGCACAACTGACCCCTAAGAAATACAAAAGATTGTCAGTGATTACTATGCACACCTGTATTGAAATGAACTTGAAAACCTAAATTAAATGGAGGGCTTTCTGACATCACACAACCTCCCAAAAGTGAAATGCTAAATAGACCAATAATAACCCAGGAAATTGACTCCATCAAAAGAAAACTGCTTACAAAAAAAAAAAAAAAAAAAAAAGACCTTGACCAGACGGGTTCCCAATGGAATTCTACAATATATGCAAGGAGGAGCTGATACCAATTTTATTGAAAGCATTTCAGATAATCAAGAAAGATGGAACTCTCCCCAAACAATTTTGTGAAGCTATAATCACATTGCTATCCAAACTGGATAAGATCCAACAAAGAAAGAGAACTACAAGCCAATTTCTCTGATGAACACAGATGTGAAAATTTTCAGCAAGATTCCTTCAAATTGGATCTAACAACACATCCCAAAAATCATTCACCATAAACAAGTAGGATTCACCTACGGGATGCAGGGCTGGTTTAACATCCACAATACCATACATGTAATTCAATATATCAACAGATGTAAAAACAAGAATTACATGATTATATCACTAGATATAGAAAAAGCTTTTAATAAAACCCAGCTTCCTTTCTTGATAAAAAACCATGAGCACCAGGGCATAGAGGTAACATACCTCAAAACAGAAAACAGACAGAAATTGAAAGCTATTCCCCTAAAAACTAGAAAAAGAAAAGACTGCCCACTCTCACCCTCCTGTTCAACATTGTATTGGAAGTCCTAGATAGACCAATCAGATAAAATAAAGAAATCAGGGATATCCCAGTAGAAAAAGCAGAAGTCAACTTATCCCTCTTCATCTTCACAGATGATTTGATCCTATCCCTTGAAAATCCAAGATAATCTGTCAAAAACCTCCTTACACTGAAAAAGGACTTTGACAAAGTCTCATGGTATAAAATAAATGTGCAAAAGACAGTCTCATTTTTATACATCAACAAGGAACAGGCAGAGAACCAAATAAAAGCATTATCCCATTCACAATAGTCACAAAAGAAAGAAAGAATGAAAGAAAGAAAGAAAAAGAAAGAAAGAAAGAAAGAAAGAAAGAAAGAAAGAAAGAAATATCTCAGCATCTTCCTAAATAGATAAGTGAAATATCTTTAGCATGAAAACTATAAAAAAAACTCCTCCAAGAAATCAAAGAAGATACAAATAAATAAAAATTATATTCCATGCACATGGTTTGGAAAAATCAACATCATTAAGATGTCCATCTCACCAAAAGAAATCTACAAATTCAATGCAATAGCCATTAAATTACCAATATTATTCTTCTCAGATCTAGAAATGACTATTCAGAAATTCACGTGGAGACATAAATAATCACAAATAGTCAAAACAGTCCTCAGGAAAAAAAAAGTGAGGTATCACTCTTCCAGACATTAAACTTTGCCATAAGGCTACAATAATCAAAACAGACTGATAATGATAAAAGAATGGGTATATAGAGCAACGGAACAGGATAGAGGTTCCAGGAGCAAAATCTCAATTTCTCAAATAACTCATATTTGACAAAGACTCCACCAACAACCAATGGGGAGAGGAGAGAGAAACAAATGGAACTAACAGATATATACTTTCATTCTTGGATTTTATCCCAAGAATGCAAGTAGAGTTCAACATAAGTCAATAAACATGATGCACTATATAAACAAAATTAAAAATAAAAATTATATGATCATTTCAATAGATGCAGAAAAAATATTAATAAAATTTAGCATTCCTTCATGAAAAAAACCTGACAAAATAGGCATAGAGGGAGGATTCTTAAAGATAATAAAAGCTATATACAACAAACCCATAGCTACTATCCTGAATAGAGAAAAATGAAGGCATTCCTCCTCAAAACTGGAACAAGGGAACGATATTCACTTTCACCACTATTATTCAATAAAGTACTGTCCTAGACAGAGTAATCAGGCAGGGGAAAAAAAGGGTATACAAATTGGAAAAGAAAACGAAGAAGATCAAACTATCTTTGTATGCCAAGGATGCAATGTTATACCTAGACTCCTGGACATGATAAATGAATTTGGTAAAGTTTCAGGATACAAAATCACACACAAAAATCAGTAGCACTGCTATACATTAATATTGACCAAGCTGAGAATCAAAACAAGAACTCAATTTTATTTACAATAGCAGCTAAAATATATAAAATACCTAGGCATATATTTAACCAATGAAGTAAAAGATCTCTACGAAAAGAACTACAAAACTCTGATGAAAGAAATTGTAGAAGACACAAATAAATGCAGAATCATTCTATGCTCATGGATTAGAAGAATCAACATGGTTTAAATGACCATATTACCCAAAGTAGTCTGCAGATTCAATGTGAACTATCGACTATCAAACTATCAACATCATTTACACAGAATAAAAGAAAACTCCTAAAATTCATATGAAACCAGAAAAGAGCCAGAATAGCTAAATAAATTCTAAGCAAAAAGAACAAAACTGGAGGTATCACATTACCTGACATCAAATTATATTACAAGGCTATAGTAACCAAAACAGCATGGCACTAGTACAAGAGCAGCCAGACACATGGACCATTGAAACAGAATAGAGAATATAGAAACAAACCTAAATACCCACAACCAACTTATCTTTGGCAAAGCTAAAAAAACATACACTGGGGAAAGTACACCCTATTCAGCAAATGGTGCCAGAAAAATTGGATAACTACATGTAAAAAATAAAAAATGAAACTTGATTCCCTCTTTCCCCATATACAAAAATTAATTCAAGATGGACTAAAGACTTACATTCCAGGCCTAAATTCATAAAAAAATAAAAATAATAAAATTTAAAAAAACCTTAAAGGGAAAAACTAGGAAAAAACTATTCTGGGCATTGGCCTAGACAAATAATTTATGGCTAACACCCAAACTGCGAATGCAGCAAAAACAAAAATAAACGAGTGGGAATTAATTAAACTAAAAAGTTTCTTCATAGAAAAAAAATCAACAGAGCAAATATGTAATCTACAGAATGACAAAAGACTAATATCCAGAATCTACAAAGAACTCAAACAAATCATCAAGAAAAAAGCAAATGATCCATTAAAAACTGGCAAACTACATAAACAGACATCTTTCAAAAAATGAGATACAAATGAACAACAAATATATTTTTAAAATACTCAGCATCACTCATCATTGGGGAAATTAAAACTAAAATCACAATGCGATACCACCTTACACCAATCAGAATGTTTTTTATTAAAATATCAAAAAAATAGATACTGGCATGGATGCAGATAAAATATTTTACACCATTTGTGGAAGTGTAAATTAGTACAACATTTATAAAAATTGGTGTGGAGATTTCTCAAAGAACTAAAGATAGATCAATTTGATCCAGCACTCCCACTGCTAGGTATCTACCCTAAGGGACAGAGGTTGGTGTATAAAAAGACAATGGCATCTGCATGTTTATCACAGCACAATTCCCAATTGCCAAGATGTGGAATCTACTTAAATGCTAATCAACTGCTCAGTGGATAATGAAAATGTAATATATATGCACTATGGCGTACTATACAGCTATTAAAAAGAATGAAATAATGTGTTGTGTAGCAACTTGGATGGAATCAGAGGGCATAATTCTAAGCAACTAAATAGGAAAAGGAAAACCAAGCACAGAATGTTCTCTCTTCTAAGTGGAAGCTAAACTAAGGATATACAAAGACATTGAAAATGGTAATGGACACTGGAGACTCAGAAAGGGAATGGGTTTAAGAGACAAAAAAAGGAAGAAAATCACCTATTGGGTGCAGGTGGGTGTGGTGGATACTCTTAAAGCCCAGGCCAAAACCATTTGAATCCACCAAAGCTATTGAAAGTTTTTAAAAAGAAAAGAAAATCTACTATCTTAGTGATTTTCCTTTATAAATACATTGTTATTTATTATGGTTTGCAAGTTGTGGAATAGATTTCCTGCATTCCTTCCAGCTAACTAAAATTTTGAAATATTTTTAAAAATTGGAAACCTTCAAGTATCCAATAAACATATGAAAAAATGCTCAACTTCACTAATCATCATAGAAATGCAAATCAAAGCTATAATTAGTTACCACCTCACACCTTTCAGGATAGCTGTCATTAAAAACTCAAAAAAAACCCCAACAGATATTAGTCAGGCTGCAGAAAAAAGGGAACACTTCTACACTGTTGGTAATATTAGCTAGTTCAACCTTTGTGGAAGTAGGGAGGCATTTTCTCAAAAAACTCGAAATTTAGCTACCACAAAATCTAGCAATACTACATCTGGGAATATGCCCAGAGGAACATTAATCACCTTACTAAAAAGACACATGCACAAATAAGTTCACTGTAGTATTATTCATAATAGCAAAAACAGGGAACCAATCCAGACGTCCATTAAAAGTGGACTGGGTAATGAGTTATTCTAAGAGAATTATTACAGAAACAAAAACCAAATCACAAAAACAAAAAACTGAATACTCTGAAGCAGACCCTATATAAATTCCACGCAAAAAGAATAAAACTGGAAGTATCACATTACCTGACATCAAATTATACTACAAGGCTATAGTAACCCAAACAGCATGACACTAGTACAAGATCAGACGCATGGATCAATAAAACAGAATAGAGAATCATAAATAAACCTAAATACCTAATATCGTATCATTATCATACAGAGATAGTTTGAGTTTTTTCTTTTCCAATTTGGATACCCTTTATTTTTGTCCATGTGAGCACAAAGGTAGGCACAACTGAGGACAGGCACTTTTAATGAGGGGAGGGAAGAGGGAAAAGGGGCACACAACCACCCATTGCATACCATGTCCACTGCCAGGGGAGAATGGGCTCCCTAGAAGCTCAAACTCACTTGCACACAATTTACTTGTGCAGAAAATGGACTCTGTAACACATAAACAAATAAAATAAAAACATAAAGCAGAAAGATTTGGCCAAGAGTTATTATATCTCAATTAGAGTATATATTTTTATTTTACAAAAGGCTTAAATTTAGAGATCAACAGAACATTCTACTTCCTAGTAATGAAAGAAGTACCTCACATTCTTTCACCAGAATGATAGAACAAAATAAGGTACAGAAAATGTCTGTAGCAAACACAGTATAATAATAGTTGTTATTTTAAGGACATTGAATTGTACATCAAATAATGGAATTTATAAAACATTGTTGTTGAAGTGTTTTCTTCTGCTCTATTGTATTCTTGCTTGTTTTTTTTTAACAGTTTCTGCACTGTATTAATGATTATAATGTCCCTAACCACACATTCTTGATTTTCTTTAGACTGTCATTTTATTGAAATGTTTCCCCAAAACGAAGAATAACCTCCGCAGTAATAATTTATGTGATTATGATGCTGTTCATTCTGGAAATTATAGCAAGTAGCTGGTGCCTAATTAGTGTTGCATTACATAAATGGAGGAGAAATAATATTAATTTACAGTCATACAGTAATAATGATATATAACTATATATAAATGTATATATGTACTATGTCTGATGCACTGCATTTATAAATTCTAAGATGCACTTTTTAATATTTTGACAATCCTTAAATCATTTTAAATCTCACAATTAATGTGATTAGAATATATTAGATCATGTTCAAATTAACATATTTTCCATCGGAGACTTGTTAATATTTTATAAAATAATAGTACATTTTGAGATTAATGCCATCTTTCCTTTTCTGGAAGTTTCTTTTTTATTAGAAAATAAAACCGTGTGTATATTTTCAGATGTGTATCTACTTTATAGTGGCAGTAATGGACAAAAAGATGGGTGATTTATGAGAGCAAACCTGGTAGACTGCCTCTACTTGAGGGCAGTGTCAAGGAGTGACAAGTGATTTTATGGACCATTTTGTGCCTGCAAGGTTCATGTTGATGTCAATCAGGGAATGCTTCATACAAAATGGAGTAGGGAACTCTGGACACCACTGACTATTTCATTGCATTCCTTTTCTGCAATACATGAAATTCCATTTTTTAAAATTGTCCTCAAGTGCATAATCAAAGTAACTATCTCAGTTAATGGGATAAATAAATAAAAATTAACAATAGTAATATAATGATGAGGTGAAAATTATCTATCAATCCACTTTTCTGTCTAATGTGTGATTGAGAGAAAGAAGAGGCTTATAACTCTTTGCCTTTGAGAGAATCTTGGTCTATTTATAGGGAAAAGTTTTCCTTATATGGAGTAACACTACGAAGAGAGCTCTCCACCACCTCCTTACTCTTTTACACTTGTCTCTATAAAGGAGTGGATGGTTTCAAGTCTTATATTCATTGGCTCATGACTTATTAGAGTAACAGAGAGCTAACTTTATTAGAAGTCTATTATTACTTGAAACACAACACTCTTCTCCTGCATATTCCTAGCTCTTCTTGCTTCATGGATTAATAGGAATCAGGACTCAAGCTGGGGTCATGTGCTCTCTGTTTCTTCTTTCACACAGGAACAGACACAGACTATTGCTCAAGTCATAAGTTTGGCAATCAAGATCAAGTAGGAACTAAAAACAATGATGGAGCATTAATCTCCCCCTATTCTGTCAATACCTGAATGAGAGATTCAAGCCCACTGCCTCATCACAAGGCCATGAGAACTGACTCAGAATTTAATCTGTGAACCCAGTTATCACACTCTCCTTCTCTGTAGGTACAAAGATACAGTTCTTAAGCCCATATTCCTATATTTACATGAAATTGTGAAAGAACAATTTAGCATTTCTTCTAAGTCACAATCTACAATATATTTGGCTCCTTTTTTTCTGTGTACTCAGAAGTGTAAGAAAAGAGCAGGGGTGCACACACTACGAAATATTAGCATATAATATTACACATACTTGTTATTTAATTCCTGTACTATGATAATCCATTTAAATACATAATTTTATTTAATCTACTCAGCATCTTTATAAATTATGCTCTATATTTACTCTCAATCATTGGATAAATAAATAAATGATAAAGGAGTTTCAACATAGTAAGTAATTCACTAAGATCTGACAGGTAGGAAATAGCAAAGTCAGACTTCACACCATGGTCATTCTGACTCTAGAACTTGAGTTCTTACACTGTATTGAACAAAGGCCAGTAATTTTGACTGAATGACTGCAAGAAAGCTGCTGCTCCGTGAAAATCATAGAAGTTTCCCACTGTGATTCAAAAAAGACAACTGCTGCTCCCACTGTTGTTTCCTTGCTTGCATGTGGGGCCATAGACATCAACACAGATCTGAAAAAGTTTGTTGCTGATTGTAACCATCATCTCCATAGGTGAATTGAGAGAACGAATGGTTAGAAGGTAGATTACAGACATGCTAAGGGTACAGGTGTGCTTCCAGTTTGGTCAGGAGGCATCACAGGCACAAAGAAGCCCCAACAAAAGAAGAGAACAGATTGCTTCCTTACATCCCAGACAGTGGGGATCCCGGTCTCTTAACTCCAGGTCCTGGCAACCCAGACTGGTTTCCCTGGATACAAGAGCTTCCCTGCTTAGAGGGATTGAATCATCAAGTGTTTATGAATTTGTCCAGAGTCTCAGAAAGGACAAATATTTCTTAAAAAATATGAGAGACTCCATTTTTGGAAAAGAACACAAACGTGGGTTTATAAAATACTAAATATAGTCAGGCTTTATCTAATTATAGTTATTTTATAATGATCTTAAGTCCAATTATTAGGAAGTTGTAATAACACATTTATTAAACATAAAGAAGTATTTGAAACTGATCTTGTTTAATAAATTATTTAAGATATTCCCTATTCTATATCGGAAATCATCCCCAAATACCAATATATTCTATGTGTTTATCTTTGTGCTAAGTGATTGCAAATCTGGACTTCAAGAAGTGTTACAACTGTCATTACAGGGAATCATGTCTTTTCATCTTCTCTATCACTCATAACACCTAGAATAATATCTTGCATATAATTTTTTCAGTGATCTTTGAGGAAGAAATTTCCTTTCTTCAACCCCTAAATTAAGCAATGTAAACAATGAATTGACTATAATCTTTACCATTCTAACTTATGTACCTACTCACTAATTCTATGTCTTTGACTTATTTTAGTATTGACTGACATTTATACCAAAAGTACTTCCAATTTTGGAAATAAAATGGTAACTCACTAGAAATACATTAATCTGGGAGTTCCAAGATAGAACACACTATAGGAAGAGAAAAAAATAGAGAATGTGTCAGGCCTAGAAAAATGGTTGTAGTCATAAATCTGACTGCTGAGTAAAGTTATTGAGATCTCAAATCAGTGTTCAAAATAAAGGAACAGTAAACTTGGCCTGATTTGCTGTAATGACTATCTAGGGAATCTGAAGTTTGGGGTTGGAGGAGACATGATATCCACAGAAACTTCTAGAAGAAGATAAAGCTTAGGTGATTGACAATACTATGCTTCCTAATAGTCCTTTGTTAAGAAAAGCAAATCAGAGCACAATTTGGTAAGGGGATTATTCAGAAACCAACATCTACTTTTCGAGAAAAGAGGGCAAATAGAGCAGTTTATGACCATGTGATTTCAGGCCCTACTTTAATTTAGAAAGAGTTAGAACCTCAGTGACGTACATTTTTTAAAAATGTAGATTGTGGTAATTGAAGTAAGGATAGTGCAGCAGGGTCAAAACCAAAGGATACCAATTCAGACACACTGAATATAGGCTATTTATGACCCTTCTGCTATGGGTGGACCTGAAAAATATCAAATAAGCTAGGTGCTATACTCTGTAAGGAATATAGCATAAAGTATTTTAAAACCTTGACTATAAAATAACACATCAGATTCACAAAGAAACTACATCTCTTATTCTGGTGAGGAAGAATGTGTCTAATGTGGAAAAAAATGGACCTAGGAAACCACACTGTGTATTATTTATTTATTTATTTATTTTGAGTTAGAGTCACTCTGTTGCCCAGACTGGAGTGCAATGGCACGCTCATGGCCGCCTCAGTCATGACCTGCTGGACTCAGGTGATTCTTTCCGCCTCAGCCTTCCAAGTAGCTGGAACCACAACATGCGTGCACCACCACACCCAGCTAACACACTGTGTATCTCAACATCTGTGTTGCCTATATTCTTTGACTGTATATATTCTCGTAGTTATGAGTAAAGCTTGATGCACTGGAAGGATGCCTGATTTCTGAGATTCTGCCATGACAATTTGATGTATTATGTTAGCTCAAGATCACATACTGCTTCCAGGTGAAACAAGAACTTGTAAATAACTTCCACAATAAAGCATACATCGTTTTGATTTCCTTGTAATAATTATATCGCTTATTTTTTCTAAAGCAGGATTTATTAAGACAGAAAAGCTCCCACAGTGGGAGAGAACCTGAAAGAAGTTGCCATCGTCGCTTATTTTTTTACCTCTATCTCCTATTTCATTATATTCCCCACATTCTACCTCTGTCATGATAGGAAAGGAGTATTGTATTTAAATGTATATTTTATATTAACAAGTAATTAAGATTTTAAAATAGATACAAAATATAAAAATTGCATTCATTTTATTTTATACATTAAGAATAAATATTCTAAATGTTTACATTGCAAACATAAGCATAAAATATTTAACATTATATAGAAAATCCAGGATAGACTTTTACCTGTCTGTAATCACTCTTCCTCACTGCCTGTGCTGTGTTCTTGGAGCGCACTAGCCTCGATGCAATTCTTCTCATTGTCATGTGCCCTTAATCCATGAAGTATTTGCACCTGTAGGATTCTCTATTAAAAATATCCCCTCTTTTCAAGAAAATAAAATAAAAATTATAATTGAAAAGAAAAAGAAACGAAACAAACTGTTTTGTTTGCATATGACATGTTTATCTCTGTAGAAAATCTGAAGAATGAAACAACTTTCGTATAATAAGTGATTAGAGCAAATTTGCAGGATGCAAAGTAAATATATGAAAGTCAAGTGCTTTGAAATATATCATTAATGAACGATCAATGTTGAAATCAGAAACACAATACCATTCACATTAATTTCTTAAAAAATACATACTAGGTATAATTTCAACAGAATATGTAAAGATAGCCGGGCTCGGTGGCTCAGCCTGTAATCCCGCGCCTTTGGGAGACGGAGGTGAGTGGATTGCCTGAGTCGGTGGGTTCCAGACCGGCCTGGGCAGCGAGACCTCATCTCTACAATAAATCAAAAAATCAGCCGGGCGTGGTAGCGCATGCCTGTAATTCTGGCTACTCAGAAGGCTGAGGTGGAAGGATCGCGAAGCCCAGCAGGTGGAGGCTGCGGTGGCTGAGAGTGGCCACTACACTGCAGTCTGGGACAGAGTGAGACTCCAACTCAAAAAAAAAAAAAAAAAAGTAAAGTTTCATATGAGAAAACCTACAAAACTCTATTAAAAGAAATTAAACAAGAACTAAATAGATATTTTATATTAATGGACAGGAAGATAGTATTGCTTAGATCTCAATTTTTCACAACTTGATATACGCATTTCAATAAAATCCCAGTCAAAATCCCAGGATATTATATCATGAATATTAGCAATCTAATTTGAACATTTATACTGACAGAAAAAATACACAATATTGAAGAAGAATAAAATGTGAACACTGACATTACTGAACTTCAAGAATACAGCTTTTAACTTACTATAAAGCTATAGTAATCTAGAGAGTAGAATTGGTGAATAAAAAAGAATACACAAATAGATGAATGAAACAGAATAAAGAATCCGGACATAGATCCAGACAAATGAAAACAACTGAATATGGACAAAGGAGCAAAGTCAATTCAGTGGAGAAAAGATAGGTTTTCAACAAATGCTGCTGAGTATTTGCAGGCAACAAAATTAATTTAGATATATACTTCACATTTTTTTTTACAAAAATTACTGCAAAACAGATCAAAATTTATATTTGATAAAGGATTATTCTCTAAAACAATTTTCAAATACAACAATAAAAAGATGGACAACCCAATTTTAGGTTGAGGCAAAGACTTTAACAGGTATCTTGCCAAAGAAGGTGTACACATGACAACTAAACATATAAAAAAATGCTTCAGGTCAAAGAATTAAAAAAAATCTCAGTTACACAAGAGGAGTAAATTCAAAAACCCTATTGTGCAACATGGTAATTATAGTTAAAAAAAGATAATTGTATACTTGAAAACTGCTAAAAGAATGGATTTTTAAAGTGTTTTCCACAAATAAATGATGAGTATATAAATCAATGTATATGTTAATTAACTTGATTTAGCTATTCTACAATGTTTATGTATTTTAAAACATCATGTTCTGAATAAGTTATAGAAAATTATTAGTTATCAATTTAATCAAAAATAAAATAATAATAAAAGAAAATATACTACATCATATGCCATCAGGGAAATGCAAATTAAAATGAGATACAATTGCATACCTATTAGAATGGCCACAATCAAGAACAATAATTACACCAAATGTTGGTGAAGGTGTGGAGCAACAGGAACTCTCATTCTTTGCTGATAAAAATGAGAAATGGTTCAACCATTTCAGAAGATAGCTTGTCAGTTTCTCACAAAACTAAACATACTTTTACAATATAGATCCAGAATCTGTGCTTTTTGGCATTTATCCCTCAAAGTAGAAAATATAAATCTACACCAAAACATGCACATGAATGATTATTGTAGCTGTGTCCATCATTGCCCAAACTTGAAAACAACCAAAATGTTCTTCAGTAGCTGAATGAATAAATGAATTGAGGAACATTCATACAGTAGATATTATGCAGTGTTGAAAAAAAGAACTAGAAGAAGCATAGAAGAAAAGACATAGAAGAAACTTAAATGTATTATTAAATGTATTCTTAAATGTATTATTACAATGTGAAAAATTCCAATCTGAAAATTCTATATACTGTGTGATTTCAACCATATGACATTCTGAAAAAGACAAATCTATGGAGGCAGTAAAAATATCAGTGGTTGTCAGGTAGTTGAAGAAAGGAAGGGACAAATAGGCAGGGAACAGGAGATATTTAAGGCAGTGAAACCACTTGTACAATGCTATAATGTTGGATACATGTCATTTTGCATTTGTCAAGATTCATATAAATACAACAATTAGAGTTAACCTTCATGTAAACTATAACCTTGGTGATAGCGTTGTGCCAATGTTGATTCATGGACTATAACAAATGTATCATTCTGGCATGAGATGATGGTAGAGAAAATGTGATTATATAAGAAAATAGAGTATACTGGAACTCAATTTTGCTGTGAACCTAAAATGGCTCTTAGAATATAGTCTACTAAAAATAGAAATTGAGATATTTTAACTGTCATGATACAAAATTTAATAAGTTCATGTACAGAAATAAGTAATGTGGATTACTCATACTTATGCTACAATAAACACATTTAATATTTAAATATTACTTAATTGTAAAAAGAAAAACATCGATGCAAACATGAATTACAACATTCATTTTTTATCATAAAGTCCTCAACAATCTAAAGGTTTACTGATAAGATAAAATAAATAATATTTATATGTTCAAAAAGCAATAATGGTGACTTGAAACAAAAATCAATGCAAAAACTCCAGTGATGGAGATGTTAAAGCAACTTTCCTAAAATTACTAGAATTTTCAAATATCTTTTATATGTAAATAACCAGTGAAATCTTTCCAGTGTTGTCAAACATTGAGTGACCCTTCCACATTTCAGTGACTTTTCACAATGTAGTCTAAAATTAACCCTAATAGTTTTTATTTTAGTTTGTAAATCTCACATTTTAGTGACTCTTGATAATGTACTTCTTATTAGACTACTGAGTAGCAAATTATTATTTATAAAAGTAAAGAACATTGTTTGTAACCCACATTATTTCCTTGTGAGAAGAAAGGGAACAATCACTTTACTTTTTAAAATATGAATCACTACAGTATGCCAAGATATAAAATTGTAGATAGACTTTTCTGATTCATTGAGCCTAACTAAGGCTGTCTGATAAAATGGAGGAGTCAGATTTTTGGAAATTATGCCACTCTATATATGTGCTTGTTAAATAAATTAGTTAAAACAAGAAACTGGATTATAGTGATATTCAAAAATACATAGAGCCTATTTTGCTCCTTTTCTATGTTCCAAAGTTTAGTTTTTCTCTCTTTCATAGAGGTGTAATGCCTCAAAGATTTCCAGAAATATAAACAGAAGTACAAGGAAGAAATTTATGCAAGCATTCTTTCTTCATTCAACTCAGCAGCAGTACATGGAAACTTCTAGTGTGTTTGCACAAAGAAATGTCACTATTTTCAATACGATGTTGCTGATATACTAAGTTGCAAAAGTTTAACTCCACCCTTTCATACCCATTTTTACCTCACGTATTTTCAAACTAATTTACTCTTATTATTCTTAGATTTACTCTTCAAATGCTTATGTTATAATCTTATATTTTAGTTTGTTTCCTTTTTATGTTGTAATCTTTTACAATGAATTCATTAAGATATAATACATTCAGACAGTATTAATTAGAGCTTCTAGCGCCAACCTTCAATAAGTTGTTCAAATTATTCAAGTCTTAGTTTTGTTGCTTGAAAATAGATCTAATGAGGTTTATTGTGTTGATTAAATTAGGATTTTTTTGAATAGCATCTATTATAATATAAAACATTTATGCGCTCTATTAGTGCTATCTATTGTTGGGAATGTTTATAATTTCTATAATTTGAATATTGTAGCAAATGTATAGTTCATAGACAGATGTGCAACCCCAAATAACCCAGTGTACTTTCAAAATAGATGTGCGTGTCCAGTGTGTCTCCACAAGAAATATTCATGCAGGACTTTTAGAATCTGGAACAAGCATGCGTATTTTGGAAAAACAAAATAAAATATGTCATGCTGAAGAATTTGCCTTTTTAATAGTCATGACCTAAAAATAGCACTCTGAACAAACACATAAATCAAAATATTGACTGTGCATAAAGAAAAATAAAAACATTTGCTATTATACAAAATATTAGATGTATGGTATTTATTCTGTTCACATAGAAGTCCCCCCAAATACAAATATGCAATTTTAAAAAATGATAAATAAGAAATTGTGCTGCCTATAACTTTGAAGATGAATCAGTGGTTTATTAATTTAATTATGAAGGAGTATTTAATAATTTTCTAAATTAAGATGAAGAAAGTGGGATTAACCAAATGTAAATTCAATTATTCTGACATTTTGCAAATGATCTTATGCCTGACTAAAATTGATACTGCCAAAATAAGTAATGATCTTTAGTTTTTCAGTGCTTAACAGTAAACCATGTGACTATATGTTATTGTATACTATGACAATTTCTGAGCATCTCCCAGGGTGAAAGTCCACTACATCTGCCTCTTTGGCGAGGAAACCAAGGTTGAAGTGATTTAGTAATTTTTCATAAGGTAATAACTAAGATGCCCTTAACACCAACCCTTAGAATATTATTCCCAAAGATTCTTCTACTGCTTCAGATAGATACCCTAAAAAAGCAATAGTAGACTTTAAATGATCTTTTATCTCTCCCACTGTAACTTGAATAGGTTTAGAGTCTATCATGTGATCTATCACAGAAACAAAGAACAGGGTACCATATGTTCTCACTCATAAACAGAACCTGAACATTTACCATAATACTATAAGAAATGAATTGGCAGTAGCGGGATACTGCCAGGGTAGGAGGAAGTGGCAGACACAATATCAATAATGGTACCTGATTTCAAACCAAGCAAAGTGGGGACCAAAGGGAGGTCCAAACTTTGCCTGTACGATGACCACTTGTTTACCTATTCCTGAATTGTACCCCACATCTTTAAAATAAAAAAAAACTTAAAAAACAAACAAGAAACCCCAGATCTTTTCTAAATAAAATGTCTGCTAAATTGCTTTCACCAATTTCCTTATATATAAGACTCATGTGAATCATTATATTGTAATATTTAATAGTCTTGGATATAATATATTCTTATTTGAAAGTAGTTAATATACAAATCTGTCTGTAATATGGTACAGAATGAAAAGTGAACAAAAGATACATTGTTTTGTTTTATTATAATATTTTTTTAATCTTTGACAAAGTTTGATAAAAATCATTTTAAAAAGTTGTGGTTTACCTAAAACCGTGTTAAAAAAAAAAAACATTATTCCATGTCAAAAAATACACATAAACACACACACAGACGATATTTGACCATTTTTTACCTATAAAAATGCAATTTATAAGGGTTTGCATATGTTATGTATATTATTAACCCAAAAAATCAGAGAAAAATATTGCTAAACATGTCAAATTTATTTGTGAATCAGATGAGTGTTATGACATGAGATGCACAGCTATGGCAAGCCACATATGTAGCTAGAGGCTAAAGGGAAACTTATTTGCAAATAGGGAAGTTCATATAAGTTGCTTGGAAAGAGTTTGTTGGTTTCAGAGACTCAAAGGCGGAGTTGGCATCAATTCATCGGTGGAGATATCCGTACTGAGCACGTGTCCTTTCAAGAGCATCTTGTCTGAATTGTTGCAAGGTCAAAGAAATAATGTTTTGGGAGTTACAGGAGAATGTCCTTGTTACATTCTATATCTCAGACTTACAAGAACGAGTCTTTCCTCTTAATGCTCTACTGGCTCCCCCTAGCTCTGACTTTTTAGGGTCTGACAAAAAAAAAAAAAAAGAAAGAAAAACATTTATCCTTGTATCTGCAACTTCCTCAATATGTCACATAAACTTTTAAACTGAAAATAACCTTTAAATAATGAAAACAAAAATTGCATAAACAATTTTGCTAGTGTCCATTTCCAAACAAAGCACACAATATATCTGTTTCATATTTTAGGAAATAAAACATCACTGGGAATTGTAAAGATTATTGAGCAACATGAATATCAAGTTACAAGAAGTTCTACTGTAAATATCAGTCATATAATTCAAAATGTGGATCAAAATCTATTAGTTCATAATTTATATTTCTAAGAAGACAGCTTATCTTTGAATTCTTGCAAACCTTAAGCATTGTAAAAGTAGTGATAAAATATGTATTTATGCTACAAATGACAACAACTGCTTTTAAAATGAACTCGAGAAAGAAAACTCCAAGTTACTTTATTGGGATGCTTAATTCTAAATTGAAGCAATGTTGAAAAGAAAAAATAAATCTCAATTACTTATAAGTACATAAGCATAGACAGCCTTGATAAACAATGATATCCTATGAAAATGTCCAGAGTAAGGTTCTTACATTTCTATGCCAACCTCTTGGCTATGTTCATTAAACTTTTTCTGGATTGTAAATTTTTTTTTAAATTTTTTAATTATCTAATATACTTACCAACTTTCTCATAAACCTTATAAAAGATTGGGACTTAATTGTGTTTATTCATAGGTAATATATCCTGTGGAGTCTTCAAATGCCATAAATTTAAAATTTGTAACTATGATGAACAGACTTAATAAATTGCAAAAAATATAGTGATAATATTGTTTGGATAAGATACAGTGTAAAGGAAAAACAACATAATCAAAGTAGTACTACAGAAAAATTCCAAGCATAATTTATTGCAATCCTTACTACAAATTCTACTTCATTGTCTCCTTTTGTTAATGTAAATAGATTATGGATTTCTTAAATTTAACATTTGGATTCACGAAAAATAATAGTGTCTGTATCGACCATGATGATTAACATTGAAAAGATGACATTCATTCAAAATAAATTTTCTTTCTTGTATAAATTAGATCTCAATTAAGTATTTGCAGATTTACATATTTATAAATGGAAGCAATCAGTCTCATCCATTCTATATCTTTTAGAAGAGGGGCAATCTATGTTTAATTTGCTGCTACAAGTTTGAAGATCAATGTTTATTTAATAAGCATTCAATAGAAGTTATCTAGGAACTTTAAAGAATAGTATCTATTCTTTTTTTTGTAACTCCCTTAAATTTCATTTACATTTTAATATATTGTCTCCCATTTTCTTTACATATGTACCTGCACAAATACTTAACTTCAAAAGACTATGCATGCTTCACTTAACATTTTGTGAATTCTTTGTGGGCTTTTTTTTTTTTTTTAAGTTTTAATTTTAAAGATATGGGATACAATTCCAGGTTAGGTATACAAACGACCTTTATACAGGCGACCTTGTTGATGAAGTGTGCCCCTTCTCCCCCCTGGCAGTTTCCCACTACTGCCAGTCCTGCCTCCCTGCTTCCCCTGGCAATTTTCCACTACTGCCAATTCCTTTCTTACAGTATTATTATAATTGTTCAAGGTTTGCTTATGAGTGAGAACATGTGGTACTCAGTTCTATATTTCTGTGAAAGATCACTCAGTATTCTGAATTCGAAGTCCATCCCAATTGCTGCAAATTTCATAATTTTGTCCTTATTTATGACTGAGTAATATTTCATTGTGCATATGTACCACATTTTTTTTAATCCAGTTCACTTTTGAAGGGCAGCACAGTTAGTTCTATGTTTTGCTACTGTGAATAATGCTGCAATAAACGTGCATGTGCAGTTATCTTTTTCACAGAGTGATTTGAGTTCCTCCGGGTATATTCCCAGAAGGAGAATATGGAAGGTCGAATTTCAATCTTTTAGGAATTGCCAAACTGTTTTCCACAGAGGCTGTACTAGTTTACACTCCCATCAACAGTTTAGTAGTATTCTATTTCCCGTCATCCTCTCTGGCATCTGTTGTTTTCTGAGTTATTGATAATGGCCATCCGGACTGGAGTTAGGTGGTATCTCAGTGTGGTTTTAATTTGTATTTCTTTGTTGACTAGTGGAACTGGGAATTTTTTTCATGTATATGTTGACTGCTCATGTATATTCTTTTGAGAAGGGTATATCAGATCCATAGAAAATGCAGGAGACACCCTTATGGAAATTGGAACTGGCAGCCAATTCCTGATCAAAACCCCAAGTGCCTATGCCATAAAAGGTAAGGTAGACAAGTGGGACATCAACAAACTGACAAGCTTCTGCAAAGCCAAAGCAACAATCAAAAGAGCAGGGAGACAGCCCACAGACTGGGAAAAAAGTATCTGCCAACTGTATATCTGACAAAGGCCTAACATCTAGGATCTATAAGGAACTCAAAGGGACCAAAAAGAAAAAAAACCAAACAACCCTAAAACAAAATGGACAAAAGACCAAAAAAAAAAAAATTGTGTTAAGTTGGAAAAGAATAAAGAAATAACTCAAATCCATATTGTCACTTGTGGTTATAAAATATTGAAATCAGAAATTTAAAATTCACCTAATTCAAACCTGTCACATTTTACTGAAATAACAAATGCAACCTAGAGTGATTAGTGACGTGCTTATGTTCTTACAGATACTTACTATTGTTTACATATCACTCTGGGTAACATTCAGTGCAGAAGCAGATTAAATGGGTTCAGAAGCATAGAAAGTTACTTAGGTCCCTGTATTGCAAACTTGTTACATGTATTAAATACTTCCATAGAATTCAACTCTTTCTTTCTAGTATCTGTTGACTGCTTAATAGAACAGACAAAGAGCACATTCAACTGGCCAATGGGCCTCAATTTATTTCTAAGGGTCTAGCAGTAAATAAAAGATGTGTTGATCATTAAGAATATGGGTCCTGGAATGAGACTACTTGTCTGCAAATCTCAGGTCTCATACTTTCTAATATATAATAGTATTAATGTGGTTGAAATTTAGATGCTAGAGTCAGATAACCCAGATGTGAAAAGCAGCATCTCAATTTATTGTCTATATAACATTAAGTACAATATTTGATTATTTATCTCACGTGTCTTGCTAGTGTATATATGCATGTGACAATGATAGCTATAAGACCTATGAGATTTGAAGATATAATACAGTTCTGATAAATATTAAGTGCTCAATTCACGTTACCACTCAGTATTACAATTAGTTTTAAAAAATAAGAGCCTACTATATGTTGGGAAATCTTATGGGTCTCTGAGTTACATTAATAAACCAAATATTACATCTTCTTTGATCACATCTATTAAGGAAGATAGAAATTACAGAAAGAAACATAATGCAAAATTAAGTAATTAGTAACTTCGATAATAAAGACTTTGAGAAAAAAACTATGTAGAGTAGGGTGGGGAAGGGTTGGGAGGGTCATGAATGGTACAGTTGACAATTTTAAATATGTTCATCACGGAAAACTTATTGACATGCTAAAATTTGTGCAATGCTAGGATGTGATTCATGCAAATATTTTGGGGGAAAGCATATGAGATGGAGAATTTCTGTAAAAAAAAGGCTTTCTGGGAGAAGGTACCTACTATTTTCTTGGCCTAAAAAGGAAGACAGTGTGTTTTGAAAAGAGTGAGCAGAATTGGAAACTATCATGGAATGGATTAAAAGATGTAACTCAGAGAACTCTTATAGGATCTTAAAGGGCATTGTAGAACTGTAGTGTGTTGCTTTTTTTGAAATGGTTCTTATTACATAGCATTGGACAGAATAGTTATATAATCTTGAGTTACTATTTATTTATTTATTTATTTATTTATTTATTTATTTATTTATTTATGTATTTATTTATTTAAGTTGGAGTCTCACTCCTTTGCCCAGGCTGGAGTGCAGTGGCACGCATGCTCACGGCCACCCCAGCATTGACCTGCTAGGCTCCAAGGACTCTTCCACCTCAGCCTTCTGAGTAGCAGGAATTACAGATGCGCACTACCATGCCCGGCTATTTTTTTTTTTTAATTCTATTGTAGAGACGAGGTCTCACCAAATTGCCTAGGCTGGTCTTGAACCTGCGGGCTCAGGCAATCCACTTGTCTCAACCTCCCAAATTGCTGGGATTATAGGCTGAGCCACTGAGCCCGATTCTGAGTTACCTTTTAAATCATCCCTTCTGACTGTTACATTAGGAAGAGATTCTAGAAAGTCCAAAGTAGAGTTTGAGAAACCTGTTAGGAGGCTATAGTAAAAATCCAGGATAGAGACAATGGCTGCAACGGAAACGTTTGTGAGAGAAGATTTGGAGAGAGTTGCTTAGAGTTGGTATATATCCTGAAGGTAAATATCTCAGAGATTTCTAACAAATATAAAAATATACAAAATGTGTGATGTCAAGCATAATTTTGCAATTTTTGGTTTAGCAAATATATTGGTGTAGTTGTCATTTATTGAAATAGGAAAGGATGTAGGAGAGTAGGTTTGAGGAAGGAGACCAGAAATTTATTTTTATACTTGAAGAATTTGAAATGTTTAAGTGGAAATGTCAACCAGGCAGTGTGATATACATATAAATCTGGAGTTCAGAAAAGAATTATGAGCTACAAATTATTACAAATAAAAGGACAGAAGAGTAGACAAGGTCAGATAGAAAATATTATAGCTCTTGAAAAAATGTAAACCAAAGTCTGACCAAAGTCTGAGCCCTGGGACACTTTAAATTTAAAAGGAACTATCAGGAAAGATGGAGAATGAGTGATTAGTAATGTAGGAAGGAAACTGAGTTTTTGGTGTCCTGAAAGCCAAAGGAGGAATGTGTAATGAGAAGGATAAAGGGATCAACTCTGTCAAATCATGTTGATGAGAGCTTTGTACTGATTATATTGAGCAAAAAATACATTGGAAATATGTTTGCCAATTGGAAAAAATTGGAAATATGTTTACCAATATGGTGAACATAAGTTGTATGTAACAAAAACAATTTCAGTGGGGTAACTTTAACTAGTATATAGAGGGTGAATAAAGACAACTGTTTTGAGGTGCTTGCTAAAAAGGGAAGTAAGAAGCGAAGTAATAGCTGTTAGAGAGAAGTGTCAAAGGTGGACTTTCAAGATGAGAGAGATAATAGAATATGTTTACGCTGAGAGGAATGGTAGAGATTGTTGAATGCCTATATAGAAAAGAGAGAAAATGGCTAACAAATTTTTAATTTGTAAGTAGGTTGGAGGAGATAGAATCTTGTGTATACACGGAAGCATCATCTTTAGATATGAGCAGGTAGAAAGATAGAGTTTATGAAAAAGGTATCATAAGGTGGTTTAGTGAACTGTTGGTGATTTCTACAAGATGTTTTTCTTTTTCTTTCTTTTTTTTTTTTTTTGAGTTGGAGTCTCACTTTGTCGCCCAGACTGGAGTGCAGTGGCCGCTCCCGGCCACCGCAGCCTCCACCTGCTGGGCTCCGGTGATCCTTCCGCCTCAGCCTTCCAAGTAGATGGAACTACAGGCGTTCATTACCACGCCCGGCTAATTTTTGGTTTTATTGTAGAGATGAGGTCTCGCCAAGTTGCCCAGGTGGGTCTCGAATGCGTGGGCCCAGGCAATCTACTCGCCTCGGCCTCCCAAAGTGCTGGGATTACAGGTTGAGCCACCGAGCCCAGCCTAGAAGATGTTTTTCAAAATACTGAAATTTTACCATTTAGGAAGTAAGGTCATTATGGTAGAATGCAGTATTGAAGTGAGCCAAGAATGAAAATATTCTTAACAGTACTATATTACTCTGTAATATCTTTAAAATTAATTCTCTATAATATTGAATTTGGAATAAGTAACAATAATTTGTGATTTATAGCTATGCTATCAAACAATAGTAACCAAATTTGAATAAAATAAAAGTATAAAGAACAAGCATACTGAACACACACCATGGATATTTTTGTTAGCTAATAGAAATGCTAGAGAAATTCTGACCAGAGAGAAAAACCTACTGAAGTCAATGTGCGCTGAAACATAAAGATAAAAGCATATTTTCATTTTCATTTGTACTTATGATTATTAGTAGTATTTTCTTATTTGAAGTCATAACATTTCCTAAGTGAAGCATTATTTCATTCTATTTAAATAGACGATAAACAAAACTCATCCTATAGGGCTTGAGAAATTGGTTAAAATTCATGACTGGGCTTGGTTGCTCAGTCTGTAATCCCAGCACTTTGAGAGATTGAGGTGAGTGGATTGCCCGAATCTGTAGGTTCGAGACCAGCCTGGGCAACTTGGAGAGATCTCGTCTCTACAATAAATCAATAAAAATTAGCCAGGCGTGGTATTTGGAAGGCTAAGGTGGAAGGATTGCCTGAGTCCAGCAGATCGAGGCTGTGCACGGAGTGAGACTGGCAACGGAGTGAGATTCCAACTCAAAAAAAAAACAAAAAAAAACATTGCAAACTATATTTAAGGATTGCATCAAACAGCAAAGCTATGAATGCGCTGTAGCATAAATAGCTTCATTTTGTGTAGAATCTGTTAAGATATTTATATTGACTTAAGTAGAGTACGTTCTCACTTAACATCTTTGATAGGATCTTGGAAATTGCGATTTTAAGAAAAAGGAAGTATTAAAAAATATTTTTATCATGTTAATTGATGTAAATAAGAATAAAATTCTTAGGGCATATTGGCATATTTTTTATAATGATACATCAGCAAACTTCTAAATAAAGTCCAAAAACACTTCTAAAAATAAACATTTACATAAATATGAGCTATATCTACTTTTTTAAAAGATTAATAAAACCAAATAAGATAAATATTCAATTTTTGGTGAAGGAGTTAGTGACGGTGATCTTTGTGGCAGTGGGTTAAATTAAGAAATAAATGATTGCAAATTGAATATTTTAAGGTGTGCCTCAAACTTTCATGCAATTTTAAAACTGTCACAAATATGATGGCTCACTGAGTGCTTTTGTATCAAATTGTTTAATATTGTGCATTTTCATTATTATTGTAGACTTTACAAATTTTTATTTGACAATTATTTACATTCATTCATTCATTCATTTTCTATCCCATTTATTCAAGGTCAGGGGTGAGTGCAGACCCTATCCCAGAATTTTGAGACCAAGGTGGAAACCAACCATGGGCAGGCCACCATTCCATTGCAGGACATATTCACTCACACACACACATACACACACACACACACACACACACACACACACACACACACACACAAAACCTCTCTCTCTCTCTCTCTCTCTCTCTCACTCACTCATACTGGAACCATTCAAACACATCAATTCACCTAAAGTGAAGATGATTAAGATTTGAGAGGATTCCAGAGTACCTGGAGAGAAATATGGCAAACACGAAGAATGTGCAAAATCCACCTCCAGTCACTGGAATTGATTTTTTCATTTCATCAAAATTATAATTGAGAATGTTGAACGAAGCAATGTAATGCAAGTACCTGCTGTATAGAACTAACCAAATCCTCCTTGAATATTTCATATCAGATAATCATGATTCTCTGAAGCAAAATTTCACAAACATATTTCACCTGGCACTCAGGCAATGCATTTTAGAGATGAAAATATGTGTGGTGTAGTAAATGAAGCAAGGGAAATGACAGCAGTATTTGGAATATACATTTTATTTTTGATGTCTTTTTAATTCTGTAACATTATTACACTTCTTAACCAAAAACAGCTTAAAAGTCACTGTCCTTAATTGAGTGTTTACAAAATGCAACATATTAATTCCAATTTGTCTTTTTATATAATAAATAACAGAACATTTTGGTACCAGAGTTATCTCCTGATTGCTGCATGAGTTTTAATGAAATACCATCCCACACTGTCAATTCCTGCTACTTCCCCATAAGCTAATTCAGGATTGAATATATAATTGCTGAATATTGGAGGGAGAATAATTCTTCTCAGTATTTTTTTGATATACTTTCTTCAAGATGTAAATTTACTATATCGTTTTAATGGCCAACAAGGCTCCTCAAAGATGTGAACCCCAAAACTGTTCTGATATAATTACTTACATGATAATATATCTTTGTGCTAGGTACACTAATCTACAGAACTCACCCAGACTCCATTCTCTGAACTCAGGTTTTGCATAAAGTATCATTAGATATACAAATCTTTAAGGTATGCATCTTGGCTTTTTTGTTGTCCTCATTCAATGCTTTGCTTTGGTCTTTCTTGTTCCTTTGGAGTCACCAGAATTTGGTAACAAACTCTTTGGCTTCCAGCTCTGATCCCATGTAATCCTCTCAGTCTAACCCAAGGGATGTGATTTGGATATCAATAAATAATAATCACCTCATAAACACCCTCTCTGCTATGATATCCTGAAGCAGAACTGAGTTGTTCATTCTTTGACTTAGCAGAACACATTGCTTTACTCATCTATAGCTCTTTCTCAAGGAGTTACTTATAATATAAAACCAGTTACTCACCCTGGCAATGAGATAATTCTGAAATAAGCAGAAAATAGACAACTGAAATTCATCTTAAAATATACACTACATCACTGAGATCAAGGCAGATACAAATTGCTATAATCTTCACATATAAAATTTAATATCTTCAAGGAATATCTAGGTAATGTTGCAATTTTAACTGGTTTCCTTGTTGTTTGGTTCTCTTTGCCCATTTTAAATTTTCTTCCAACTGCTCTTTGTGGGTCCACACCTTCATTTGTTTTGCTAACAGTCCATATTTATTATTATTATTTAACACATTTGCAGAATAGTTGTAAAATGATTCAATGACTTCCACTTTACATCTTAGGCAACCATAGTGCATTCATTACAATTTAGAAATTCATACTGGTACAATACTATAAGTCAAACAACAGGCTTCATTCAGATATTCCCAGTTTTTCCATTAATGTCTTATTTTATTCTGTTCTAACATTTAATCTATGATACCATGTTGCATTTTCTCCTCAGTGTACTCTAATTGTGAGTTCACACTTTTTGTTTATTTCTTTTTCTTTTTTTTTATTTTAAAGATGTGGGCACAATTCAGGATAAGGTATATAAATGATCATCATATAGGTAAATTTTGAGCCTCCCTTTAGTCCCCACTTTGCCTGGTTTGAGATCAGGTACCCTTATTGATGTTGTGTCCTCCCCCCAGCAGTATCCTGCTACTGCCAAGCTCTTTCTTACAGTATTGTGGTAAATTTTAGGGTCTGCTTATGAATGAGCAGTTATTTGTTTCTATGATAGATCAGTGAGTATTCTAGACCCTAACTCCATCCAGTCACTGAGAAGTCCATAATTCTGTCTTCTTTGGGGACGGGGCTGTTTAATATTTCATCGTGCATATGCACCACATTTCTATTTTATACAGTCCACTTTCAATGGGCAGCACAGTTGGTTCCATGTTTTTGCTATTGTGAATAATTCTGCAATAAACATGCATGTGCAGGTATCTTTTTTATACAGTGATCTAAGTTCCTCCAGCTATATTCCCAGAAGGGGGATTACTGGGTCGTATGGAAGTCAGTTTCTAGAACTCTTAAGAATCACCTCACTGTTTTACACAGAGGTTGTGCTAGTCTACACTTCCACCAACAATGTAGAAGCATTCCTTTTCCCACATTCTCTCCAGGGTCTGTTGTTTTTTAAGTTATTGATGATGGCGTTTGACTGGAGTTAGGTGGTATCTCAATGTGGTTTTAATTTGCATTTCTTTGATGATTAGCAAGACTGAGCATTTTTTCATATAACTGCTGACTGCTCATATGTCTTTCTTTGAGAAGTGTCTATTCATATCTTTTGACCACTTTTTTCTTTTATTTTATTTTAAGATGTAGGGTGCAATTCAGGGTTAGGTACATAAGGGGTCAATATACAGGTAAAGTTTGGGCCTCTCCTTGGTCCCCACTTTTCCTGATTTAAGATCTGGTACCCTTATTGATGTATGTGCCCCCCCATGAAGTGTCCTACTACTATCAATCTCTTTCTTATAGAATTATGATAAATGTTCAATGTCTGCTTATGAGTGAGTACCTGTGGTACTCAGATCTATGTTTCTGTGATAGATAATTGAGTATGAGAGACACTAAATCCATCCAAGTTGCTGCAAAATCGATAATTATGTCTTCCTTTACTGCTGTGTAATAGTTCATTGTGTTTATGTACCATATTTTTTTTATCCAGTCTACTTTTGATGGGCAGTATGGTTGGGTCCATAGTTTTGCTATTGTGAATAATGCTGCAGTAAACATGCATGTGCAAATATCTTTTTTATACAGTGATTTGAGTTCCTCCAGGTGTATTTCCAGAGAGGGATTGCTGGGTCTTATGGAAAGTCAATTTTTAGATCTTTAGAAATCACTACACTCTTTTCCACATAGGTTATACTAGTTTACACTCCCACCAATGGTGTGAAGCATTCCATTTTCCCCACATCCTCTCCTGCATGTGATTTTTTTTTAGGTATTATTATGGCCATCCTGACTGGAGTTAGGAGGTATCTCAGTGCGGTTTTAATTTGTATTTCTTTGATAATTAGTGAGGCTGAACTTTTTTTCATGTATCTGTTGCCTGCTTTTATTTTCTTGTAAAAATGTCTGTTCATAACTTTTGCCTGCTTTTTAATAGGACTGTTTTTTTGTTTTGTTTTTCCTTTTGGCACATTTGAGTTTCTTGAAGATCCTGGATGTTAGACCCTTTTCAGATATATAGTTGGCAAATATTTTTTTCTTATTCTGTGGCTATCTCCCCACTTTCTCGATGGTTTCTATTGCTTTGCAGAAGCTTTTCTGTTTGAGGTCCCGCTTTTCTATTTAATATATTTTGAGGGTTTTGATCAGGAATTGGTTATCTATTCTCACTTCTGTAAGGGTGTCTTCTGTGTCTTCTTGGATTCTTATAGTGTGAGGTTTTAGGTTTAGGTCTTCAATCCATTTGAAGTTGATTTTTTTTTATGGTGATAGGTAGGGGTCCTGTTTCAATCTGCCTCATATGGTCAGCCAGTTTTCCCAGCACAGTCTACTAACAACATCTCCCCACTGGTAGTTTGTGGAAGCTTTGATGAAGGTTTGTTGGTTGAGAAATTGAGGTTTTGCTTCTGGAGTCTTTATCCTATTCCATTGGACTATATGCCTGTTCTTGTACCAATACCAGAATGTTTTGGTTATTGTAGTCTTATAATAAAGTTTAAAGTCTGGAAGTGTGACACCTCCTGCTTTGTTTCTTTTGTTGAGGATTGCTTTGGCTGTTCATTTTTGTTTATGTTTCCATATTAATTTCTGTATTGTTATTTCCAGGTCTGAGAAGAGTGATGTAGATAATTAAGTGGGTATTTCATTGAATCTATAGATTGCCTTTGGTTGGATGGACATCTTAATGATTTTGATTCTTCCAATCCATAAGTATGGAATGTTTTTCCATTTGTCAGTGTCTTCTTTGACTTTTTTGAGCTGTGTTTTGTAGTTTTCATTGTAAAGGAATTTCACTTCTCTGGTTAGGACGATGCCAAGGTATTTCATTTCTTTTGTGGCTACTGTGGATAGAATTTAGTACTTTGCCTCTTTATTGTTGGTACATAAGAATGTGACTGTGTTTTGAACATTTATTTTGTACCCTGAAACTTTATCAAAGTCCTTTATCAGTGCTAGGATGCTTTTGATAGATTCTTGGATTTTCAAGGTATAGGATTATAATGCCAGGAAAGAGGGATAACCTATATGTCTCTTTTCCTGTTTGGATACTCCTGATTTATTTCTCTTATCTGATTGCTCTACTGAGGAATTCCAACAGTATGCTGAACAGGAGGAGTGAGAGGGGCAGCCTTGTTTTGTTCCAGTTTTCAGGAGAAATGCTTTCAGTTTCTGTCCATTTAGTAATATGTTGGCTGTGGGTTTATCATAGAAGGCTCTTACTATTTTGAGGTATGTTCCATCCAGGCCCTGGTGTTCAAGTGTTTTATCATAAGGGGTGCTGGATTTCATTAAAAGCCTTTTCCACATCTAGTGATATTGGCATGTGTTTCTTGTTTTTACATCTGTTGATGTATCTAATTACATTTATGGTTTTGCAGATATTGAACCTGCCCTGTATCCTGGGGATAAAACTTATTTGGTCATGGCAGATGATTTTTGAAATGTGTTGTTGGATGCAATTCATTAGAATCTAGTTGAGATTTTTGCATCTATGTTCACTAGGGGTATTAGCCTGTTGTTCTCTTTCTTTGCTTGATCTTTACCCTCTTTGGATATTAGTGTGATGTTAACATCATAAAATAACTTTGGTAGAGTTCAGTCTTTCTCAATTGTCCAATCTACTTTCAGTAGAATTGGTACAAGTTCCTTCTTGGATGTTTTGTGAAATTCCATTGGAAAGAATTCTGGACCAGGGCTTTTTTTTTTTTTTTGTAGGTAATTTTCTTATGGTGAAATCGATTTCCTGGATTGCTATTTGTCTATTTAGTGTCTCAATTTCTTCTTGTATTAACTTTGGGAGTTTGTGTGATGTCAGAATATCCTCCATTTCATTTAGATTTTCAAGTTTGTTTCCACAGATATACATAGTAATCTCTGATATTATAGTGCGTTTATTCAGGCACAATTGTGACTTGATGTTTTGTGTTTCTGATTGTGGTTTTTAAAAAAATTTCTTTATTTGAAAGATATGGGTTACAATTCAGGGTTAGGTATACAAATGTTCATTATGTAGTTACCCTTGTTGACAAGGTGTGCCCCCCACCCAAGCAGATTGTGTTTATTTGGGCTTTTTCTCTCTTTTCTTGGTCATTCTGCCTGGAGGTCCATCAATCTTGCTTATTCTTTCAAAGAACCAGCTTTTGCTTCATTGATTTCTTTCTGTGATATTTTTGTCTCGTATGTCCTTTTTGGGCTTTTACTTTGGTGATCTGAATTCTTCTACTAAAGTTAGGGTTTTCATGGTCTAGTTTTTCCAGGTTTTTTTAGTGATTTGTTAGGCTATTGACTTGTGATTGTCTATTTTCTTTAAATTCTAAATTCACTTAGTACCGATATCATGGTATCTCAGAATTTTGGTAAATTATGTCTTTGTTTTCATTTGTTTCCATGTATCTTTTAATTTCAAGTGTGATTTCTATGTTGATACAAGAGTCGTTGAGCATCATGCTGTTTACTGGCCACATTTTTGTGTGTTTGGGGGGAATTTTGTTGGTAGTGATATTTATTTTTATTCCACGGTGGTATGAGAATGTGCATGGTAATATTTTCATCATATAAAATTTATTTATGCTTGATTTATGGCAAGTATGTGGTCAATCATAGAGTATATTCTATGTGGTGATGAGTAAAATATATATTCCATGTCTGTTGTGTGGCATGCTCTGTAGATATCTATAAAGTCCATTAACTCAAATGTCAAGTTGAGATTCCAGATCTCCTTGTTGATCCTTTGCCTCTAAGTATTAATAGTGTTGTTAGTGAGGTATCTAAGTCCCCAGTTATGATAGTGTTGAGGTCAATATCTTTTTTTTAAATTTTACTTAGTTGTTTCTTTATAAAAGCTTGTGTTCCTGTATTAGGTGCATATATGTTTAGGATGGATATCTCTTGCTGATGGGTTGAATCTTTTATCATTATGTAGAGTCTTCTGTATCTTTTTAAAATTTTTGACAGCTTAAAGGTTTTGTATGATATTAAGATTGCAACTCCAGTCTTCTTTTCAGGTGATATTTTCACCTAAAAATTTGTATTCAAACCTCTAACTTTGACTTTGTGAGTGTCCTTTGTAATGACATGTTTCCTGTAGGCAGCATAATGTTGTATCATGATTTTTATCCAGTTTGCTTTTCTATGTCTTTTCAGTGGTGCATTTTATCCACTCATGCTCAGGCTGATTATTGAAAAGTAAGTATTTCCCTGTCATAAGCCTCTTGTAAGGTTATTTTATTTTCTTTTAACTTTTGTGTTAATGTGTGTATAGTTTCATTTTTTCAGGTGTTCTGTTGCTTCTGTGTTTATATGAAGTACAGTTCTGTGTTTTGTAAAATATATGGTCTTTCTTTTGTTTCTTTTTTTCTTCTGTGCACAGCACATTTTTTAGCATCTTAAATATATATCTGGTCTGGAAGCACTATATTCTCTTAGGGATTGGATGTCTGGGAAGAATTTTAGTTCATTGCTGATGAAACTTAGATTAGTTGGGGAGAAAATTTGGGGTTGAAATTATTTACATTTGAGAACATTAAAGGTTGAGATCCAATTCTTTCTGGTCTGTAGTATTTCTGCAGATAAGTCTACAGCAATTCTGATTGGTCTCCCCTGGTAGGTGGTCTGACATTTTCTCCTTGTTGCCTTTAGTATTTTTTTCTTTTGTACCTACTTTGTGTAGGCAAATTATTATGTGTCTAGGGGTGAGTGTTCTCATAAGATGTCCTGCGGGGTAGTCATAATCTCTTGCTCTTGTATAGTAACTTCTCTGCCTTGGTGAGAAAAGTTTTTGTGAATTACTTCTTGGAATGTTTGCTCCAAACTGTTTTACTTTTCTCTTTCTATTTCAGGTATTCCAATCAGCCAATTAGTTTGGTTTCTTGATAAAACTGTACATATCTTGGAGAGTTTCTTCTTTCTTCTTAAGTTTTTTTCCCTATATTTTTATAGATTGGACTAATTCCATATTTTGGTCTTCCAGCTCTGTGATTTTTTCTTCTGCTTGGTCAATTCTGCTTCCCATACTTATCAGTTTGTTACTTATTTCTTGGATAGAGTTCTTTATTTCTAATAAAGAAATAAAGGGGGTTATTTCAAAATACACTTTCTTAATCTGTCCAACTCCTTTGAAATTTCATTTAGTTTTAACCCTTGCATTTCTTGGTTCCTATTCATTCTATTCAACAATTCTCTGATCTCTATAGTACCATCTGAGTACTGTTATTCTTGGAGAGAGTCATTGTTTGTGCTCCAGTAGTTGTTCTTTCGAGGAGTGACTCTTTGTTGGGTCTCTGAAGGTTACCAGTGATTTTGTTGTTGTTGTTTTTTCTTTGTTAGTAGTTCCCTTACATTTTTCTTTAATTCTGTTGCTCAATGGGAAATGAAAAAGCAATCACTTTTTTTTCCTGTCCTTCCCTGAACCAGGTCTTTGGATTTGTTCAATTATGTCATATAGTTAGGTGTGGGTTATTGTGCTATCTCTTAACAATATTGAACACTTACTAAGAAGTAGGTGCTGGACTGTAACTATTCAGAACCTGCTGATGGGGCACAATGCTTGCTATCTAGTGAGTGGGCCAGCTGGGACTTGCTCCACACCTCCAAAGAATATGGCCTTACAGTGTATATGTTTGTGTAGTCTCTGAGCTCAAGACAGGGTGTCAGAGAGAAAAGAGAGGAAAGAAGGTGAGAAAAAAGAGAAAAAAGAAAGAGAAAAAAGACACAGAGAAAGAACAAAGAAAGAGAACAAAAGGAGGAAAGAAAAGAGAAAACTAGTCAACCAACTGACAAATAAATGAGACAAACAAACAAACAAAAAAGCCGGGCTCGGTGACTCAGCCTGTAATCCCGTGCCTTTGGGAGGCTGAGGTGAGTGGATTGCCTGAGCCCGTGGGTTCGAGACCCGCCTGGGCAGTGAGACCTCATCTCTACAATAAATCAAAAAATCAGCCGTGCGTGGTAGCGCGTGCCTGTAATTCCGGCTACTCGGAAGGCTGAGGCGGAAGGATCGCAGGAGCCCAGCAGGTCGAGGCTGCGGTGGCCGGGAGTGGCCACTACACTCCAGTCTGGGCGACAGAGTGAGACTCCAACTCAAACAAACAAACAAACAAACAAAAAACCCAAACCCCAAAAACCCATTAACAAAGATTTCTCAGCTTTAGTATATCTTTTTGAGAGGGGAGCGCTCCCTCTTATGGTGAGTTCTGTGACTGCAAGTCTGTTTCTGAAGGTTCCCTATTTGCTGTGGAAACAAGATGTTTGAATCTTCATCCCTTGCGGCCTGCAATTGATAGGGGGGTTTGGGGGGTGGGGTAACTTTACTCAGCATCTCCTGGGTTCTCTCTGCCTTCTTTCCTCTCAGCATGGTCACAGCTCCCACAGCATCTAGTTCACAGTAGGGTAATAGAGCCTATGGCCTCTACCCCGCCCTTTTTTACTTGTTGCTGGGGCAGGGGCAGTCAGCTGGACACTCACTAGCCTCCTTCCGGATCAGATCCGCTATATGTGCCTATTGCCCAGCTGCTGTCTCAGGGTAAGAGGTGGATTGTCTGTGATGTTGCACCTGCCATTATCCACCAGGACTTGTGCCCTGGGAATGATGTTGAGTTTACAGAGAGCATCCCCAAACCAATGCAGAGATCCCACGCTATTCTTAAAAAGTTTATCTGCGGTTCCACAGCGGCCACCCTGGGGCACTTCTCTGTCCAGGCTTTAAAGTGGCTGCTCAGTTCCTCGACAGACTGCTATTGCTGCTGCAAATGGGGTTGGTAGTGATAGCTGCCTCCCCAGCAAGTACCACAGTCTCTGGATATCAGGTCCTGGTGAAAGGGCCTTGCAGCCTAGCCAGGTGCTGGAGGTGGTAGCAGCTCCCTGCTGCTTCGTCGGGACTCTGCTGTGGCAACCTCACTGAGCTACCTTGACAGTCCTGGCTGCCAGTGTCCAGCCTGGCACTGCGGTGGTAGAAACAGTAGTCATTCTGGCAGCTTCTTCCCGGGAAAACTTTTGTTGAATTTAGAAAATGACACGCAGCTTCTACGCTCCAGGAAGCACTAAGGTCCGAACAGAGCAGTTGTAGCATCACGTGCTTCAACAGGAAAGCCCTGACCATTTGCTTCCAAGTCCTCACTTAGTCAACCAATCATACACCTACTTACACACAAGCATGCATGCAAATCCATGCATACACTCACCTACTTATACAGAAATTCCAGCAGTTTAACTATGTTACCATCTTCTCAGAACCCTCTATTCATTATTTGTAAGCGTCACACTTTTTAAATGTATTTATTAGGCATTTTATAGAATGTTTCTCAGTTAGGGTTTGTCTGTCGCTTTCTTATAATTAACTGGAGTTATACATTTTGAGAAAGAGTGCCTTAAAAGCAAAATATCCTTCCCACTGCATCATGCTTATTCATTTTTAAGTCACAGCTTCTCCTCTTTTTCACTCTCAGGTCTGACTCTGAACTTGCTCTTATTACATAATATTATATCTTATTTATCATAATTTTATATCTTAAATGAATTTATTTCTATAAATAAGATTTGCATCTGGAATTAAAAGTTCTACTATATACAATCATGATGATTAATTGGCCAGCATGCTTTGAGACCATTTATAATAAATCAATGATTTCCAACTGCATTTTCTAAGGATGCATATTAGTTACTGATATAATGAATCTAAGACCTAGTTTCATTTTCTCCATTTCAGAAAACTGCAGATTTTATATAAAAATCTAAAGAAAGTATTGTGCTTAATTGTGAAGGCAAATGATTGACATAAATTGGTAAATTCCCTTGACAACCTAGACAACTCTTAGTTAATATAAAAGTTTTATTATAAAAATGGACTTAATGCCACATATTTTAATAATTACTTTTCAAAAATATAGTTCTAAATAAGAAAATCTATTATCAAGGGGATAGATTTCAAAAGAATCATGATTCTAACTATAAACGAGTTTTCTGAAAGTTATTTTGAATATTGTGAAATATCAAGGTTGGTTGAAGGTTAAGAACTACTCATTAAGTCAAATAAGGTATAATGAGAAACTGCTTATACACCTATTAATTACATGTCTTTTCCTTTATTTTTTTTTCAGTTCTTATACATACACTGGCATACATTTCCTTTTTGACTTGTAGAAGGAGCATTTTGAAATGTATTAAATTGTGATAATACAACATACATGTTCACCACTTATGCAAATGATGAAATGCATAACTATGTAGCTTTTTATGATGTAGAAGAAAGTTTATTTTAGAAAATAAGTATAGAATAAAAATGGTATAAATGAAAATAGTATAGCTAAAGAAAAATTTCCAACTTACTTATAAAAATCATTTTGAACTTTTAAGGCCAGTATTACTCTTTAAAAGGGGAATTTATATATATTTATTTTTACATTAAAATGACAATTTCATTCTGTAATTTGTATATTTAATACACATATTAGACAAGATTTCTTGTATTATGTTGAATGTCTCTTTTTAAACTATTTTTGCTAATGATTATTTTGATGAATCTGTATGTTTCAATGTATTTTTCTAACTGAGATATTGTTCACATAAAATATTTCAAATATTTTTTCTTAAAAGTAACTCAAATCTCTAATTTATATAGTTCTGCTGATGGCAATTGTGGTTCTTCCAAATAAAGTGTTTTTTCCTTCAATGTCTCAACTTTTTCTGAATTAAACTTTATAATTCTGCTTATGATGGCAAAATCTTCCATCAAGTACTACAGTTGCTGTAGTAGTTGAAATTGAGGGAAAAAAATGTAAACCCTGGAGGAGGAAGGAGAATAGGAGGAAAATGGAAGGAGGAGAAAAGCTATGTTTTAGAAATATAAGAAAAAATATGTGAGTTTGTCAGGGTATGACACTTAATCTATAGTGCAAAAAATGCACCTCTTTATCTCTTTTATACTATATTAGTTTTCTAACCAGTCAGTTATTACATTGGGTAAATCATGAATAACTAAATGTAAATAATACACTCTATAAAACAAATAATAATATTAAAGCTATATAGTTGTTATCCATTTAGAAATTACAAAAATTGCAATTTCTCTTTTGTATTTGTTGTGTTGTTCTGGTTGTTGCTGATACTTATATTTCCTTACCTTTGTCATCTTCCGTTCTTTATAATGTTCTAAGTTTTATAGTCAATGTCTAATAAAAATTGACAAATTTCTTATCAGTATGGTCAATGAAAATCCATAATTTATATTCATGGGAATACCTTAGTATCTCAAACTGAACAGTTGCCAGTTGCTCCTATATTATTATAACTTTATATGACTCTTTTGTTCCCCTTTTCATTTTTACATTTTTTTTACCATGTGGGGTACAAATCAGGGTTAGGTATACAAATGTTCATTATGCAAGTACTCTTATTGATGAGGTGTGCCACCCCTCCCCTGGCAGTTTCCTACTACTGCCAATCCCTCTCCCTTTCCCCTGGCAGTTTCCAAATACTGACAATCCCTTTCTTTCAGTATTATGACAATTGTTCAAGGTTTACCTATGAGTGAGAACATGTGGTACTCAGTTCTTTGTTTTTGTGATAGATTACTCAGTATTATAGACTCTAAGTCCAACCAAGTTGCTGCAAAGTTCATAATTTTGTCCTTCCTTATGGTGGCATAATATTCCATTACGTATATGTACCACTTTTTTTTTAATCTCATCCTCTTTTGATGGGCAGCACAGATGGCTCCATGTTTTTGCATTGCAAATAATGCTGCAATAAACATGTTTGTGCCGATATCTTCTTCATGAGTGATTTAAGTTTCTCCAGGTATATTCCCAGTAGGGAGATGGCAGGGTCATATGGAAGGTCAAATTTTAGATCACTTAGTAATCACCAAACTGTTTTCCACAGAGGTTGTACTAGTTTGTATGCCCACCAACAATGTAGAAGTCTTCCCTTTTCCCTGCATCCTTTCCAGCATCTGTTGTTTTTTAAGTTATTGATGATGGCCATCCCGATTGGAGTTAGGTGATATCTCAGTGTGGTTTTAATTTGCATTTGTTTGATGACTAGTGATGCTGAGCATTTTTTCATGTATCTGTTGGCTGCTTGTATGTCTTCTTTAGAGAAGTGTCTATTCATATCTTTTGCCCATTTTGTAATGGTGCTGCTTGTTTTTTTCTTTTCCACTTTTCTTCGTAGAATACTAGTCAAAAATAAGATCAGTGGGAAGTAAACACTTATTAACGTATGTTTTTATTATGTCTGACAATATAAAAATTATAATATGAATGACTTATTTTAATAATGTATCAAAATATGACTACATATAATTTTAGCAAGCATATACTTATTTAGGCAGTCTAATCAGAATTCACAGTTCATAGAAGAGTTAAAATGAACACAAGACAAAACAAAACTTTAGGGAATATATTTATCTGTTTCTGCACAGATTCACTTTATTCCACACATTGACATAATAAAATCCAAAGGCATATATATATGTATATATTTTTTCCCCATCTTACAAACTATTCTAACCACCATATAAAAAGTTACCATTGACCAAAATGGGTAGTCAAGACGTTTGTGTATGTGTTTTTTTTCTTCCTTTTAAAACTAAAACAATACCTCTCTGCCACTGAAATATTGCTACTTGTTATCAATCTGGTATTGTTATCAGTTTTGTTTCAGTCCACAGGGTAAATTTATTTGAATTTTCTCAATACTTACTAAATGTACCTTAGGATCTCGAAATTAGAAGACTCAATAATGAAAGTAAATGCACTTCTCTGACAAAAAAATCCTCAGTGTTTTAAAATATTTAATAAATTCTATTTTTCTGCTTTCTGTATAAAGTTTGATAATTAATTTCTAAAATCCAGTTTTGCTTTCTTTTATAAATAGACATAGCTATTGTCAGAAAGAAGATTCTGTACTACTTAATTTTATATCTTAGGTCAACATAGAACTCTATTCTGTCAAGTTTTTACTACTATACAATAAATTTTTTAAATTGATCAATGACTTTTATAGAAATATATTCACTGCTTATTAATAAACAGAATAGCAGTACAGTAAACCAATCTAACTAAAAAAATAAATAAATAAAAGTTCATATGTCACAGTATTGAAAGAGATTTACAACAACAGGTCCATTTTTGTAGCCAAGTATATAATATAAATTATACAAATTATGTCAGGTTCTTTATTTTGCCATTGTTATTTTGTCCAAGTATGAGGAACAAGGGGACCTTACATAAGAAAACATACCTGTTCCTGCACGCTCATCATAATACAATTCACAATTGCAAATATTTGGAATCACATGAATACTCATCAGTTGATAAGTGAATAATGAAAATGTGGTATATAGACACTATGGAATATAATTCAACTATCTTAAAGAATGAAATAATATCTTTTGCAGCAACTTGGTTGGAATTGGAGAATATCATCCTAAGTGAACTAACTCAAAAACAGAAAACCAAGTGACACATGTTCTCACTTATAAGTGGGAGTTAAACTAAGTATCTGCAAAGACATAGAGAATGGTATCATGAACACAGGAAATTCAGAAGTGGGGAGGGAGAAGGGGTGGAGAGACAAAAAGTCATCGATCAGGTACAATATACACAGATTGGGGTGGTGGTTAACTTTAAAGGCCAGACCAATAATTACTTGTACCCCTAAGGCTATTTTTAAAAATACATTTGTGGGGAGAAGCAAGATGGCCACAGCATAGATGGATCCCTGAGATGCTCTGAACAGCCTCCACCTTGGTTCCCATGGTGATGTCATTAACAGGAGACAAAGCCCCTCTCCTACACTGAATAGAAACTAGTGTTATAGACCTTCTAAGCAACAAGCTAACTACCTGCAACAGAAACAGAGGAGAGAGACTGGAGATTAGATCTCAGGAACTTGATCCACTAAGGGACCAGAGAGAAAAATCTACACAAATGAGGAAAAACCAAAAGAAAAATATGGGCCCATCCCAGACTCCTGGGAGGACAGACACTGAGAAAACTGACTTTGGAATGCAAACAACTGAATAGTCTCAAAATACAACCCTAGACATCAAGACATTAATGGAGAGTTTAAAAAGAATTGAGGAGACTCAAGAAGAAACTAGAAAGGAGCTGATATCTGAGATAACAGTAATAAAGAATACAGTGAATGAAATAAACAATAAACTGATAAGCATGGAAAGCAGAATTACCCAAGCAGAAGAAAGAATCTCAGAGCTTGAGGACCAAAATATAGAAATAACCCAAACTCTCAAGAACACAGAAAACAAGCTCAAAAAGACAGAAAAAAACCTTCAAGAGATGAGTGATTACCTCAGGAGGCCTAACCTAAGAGTAATTGCTCTGCCTGGGGCAGAAAGAGAGACAGAGACCACATTGGAACAAACCTTCCATGAGAACATTCAAGAAAACTTTCCTTATCTAATCAATGATGCAAAAACTCAAACACAAGAGATCCAGAGAACCCCTGCAAGACAAGAAATGAGAAAACCAACT
>NW_007248696.1:52396-53771 GCF_000164805.1 Carlito syrichta
ACCCTCCAGGCTAGGAGAGCTTGGAGCCCTATCTTCAAAGTCCTAAAAGATAAACAATTTCAACCAAGAATAATCCACCCTGCCAGATTAAGCTACATCAGCGAGGGAGAATTAAAATCTTTCCCAGATATCCAATCCCTAAGAACTTACGCTGCCACCAAACTTCCTCTACATGAAACACTTAAGAAAGTACTAAACACAGAAGAAAAGGGGGAAAAAAGAGCAACATTTTCCACAAGAGTACAGGAAAAATAATAAAATACACATGAACCAACCCCCAAAACAAAAGAAAGACAATAAACCAAGTGGAAGAACAACTATAAAAGAACTGTATTTAGGGATGAACTCTCACATTTCAATAATTAGCCTGAATGTGAATGGACTAAATGTAACACTGAAAAGACATAGAATGGCAAAATGGATAAAATATCACCAGGCAACAATATACTGCCTTCAAGAGACCCATCTCACTAGAAAGGACATGCACAGACTCAAAGTAAGAGAATGGGAAACAAATTTCCAGGTGAATGAAACACAAAAGAAAGGAGGAGTCGCGATTCTAATTTCAGACAAAATACCATTTAAGCTATCAAAAATTTAAAAAGATACAGAGGGTCACTACCTAATGATAAAAGGTGCATTCCATCATCAAGAAATATCTATCCTAAACATATATGCACCTAACATAGGTGCACCAACTTTTACAAAACAACTCCTAGGGAAACTAAAGAAAGATATTGACTCTAACATAATCATAACTGGGGACTTTAATACCCCACTCACAACCCTCAACAGATCATCGGGACAAAAAATCAACAATGAGATTCAAATCCTCAATGTGACTCTGGACCAAATAGACTTGACTGATACCTACAGAACACTCGATCCAAAGACCAGAGAATACACATTCTACTCATCACCGCATGGGACGTATTCCAAGATCGACCACATATTCGGCCATAAATCAAGCATAAGCAAATATAAAAAGACAGAAATTCTACCATGCACCTTCTCGGACCATAGTGGAATAAAAATAAACATTGACACCAACAAGGTCCCCCCAAAACCCACAAAGACATGGACACTAAACAGTATGATGCTAAACTACTCCTGGATTAATGATGAAATCAAAGTGGAGATCAAAAGTTACCTGGAAACAAATGAAAATGAAGAAACATCTTACCAAAATCTCTGGGACACCTTAAAAGTTGTAGTAAGAGGGGAATTTATATCCCTACAAATACACATGAAGAAAATGGAAGGAGCACAAATTAGTAGCCTAACAAGCCACCTAAGGAAACTGGAAAAGCAAGATCACAAAAACCCTAATTTCAGCAGAAGAATCCAGATCACCAAAATAAAAGCCCAAATCCAG
>NW_007248696.1:54890-95232 GCF_000164805.1 Carlito syrichta
CATTGTGAAGATGTCCATCTTACCTAAAGCAATCTACAAATTCAATGCAATACCTATCAAATTACCAGCAACATTCTTCTCAGATCTAGAAAAAACAACACAGGAATTCACATGGAAACCCAAACAACCAAGAATAGCCAAAACAATCCTCAGCAAAAAAAAAAACAAAGCAGGTGGTATCACATTACTATATTTTTTTATTTATTTTTTTATTATATTACTTTATTTACTATAAAGCTACAATCATCAAAACAGCTTGGTATTGGTATAGGAACAGGCATACAGACCAATGGAATAGAATTGAGATTCCAGAGGAAAGCCCTCAATTTCTCAACCAACTCATCTTTGACAAAGCCTCTACCACCTACCACTGCGGAGAGGAGAACCTATTCAATAAATGGTGCTGGGAAAACTGGCTGACCACATGCAGAAGATTGAAACAGGACCCCTATCTATCCCCATACACAAAAATTAACTCCAAATGGATCAGGGACCTAAATATAAAACCTCAAACCATAAGAACCTTAGAAAATGAAGGATATACCCTCATGGAAATTGGAACTGACATCCAATTCCTGAACAAAACTTGAAACCCACAAGCCATAACGGATAAGATAAACAAGTGGGACCTCATTAAACTGACAAGCTTCTGCAAAGCCAAAGAAACCATCAAGAGAGCAGGAAGACAGCCTACAGACTGGGAAAAAGTATTTGCCAACTCCAGGTCTGACAAAGGCTTAACATCCTGTATCTACAAGGAACTCAAACGTGCTAAAAAGAAAAAAAACAAGCAACCCCATTATAAAGTGGGCAAAAGATATGAACAGACACCTCACAAAGGAAGACATCTGAGCAGCCAACAGACACCTGAAGAACTGCTCAACCTCATTAATCATTAGGGAGATGCAAATCAAAACTACACTGAGATACCACCTAACTCCAGTCAGAATGGCAATTATCAATAACTCAAAAAATAACAGTTGCTGGAGAGGGTGTGGTGAAAAGGGAACACTTCTACACTGTTGATGGGAGTGTAAACTAGTGCCATCTCTGTGGAAAGCAGTGTGGCAATTCCTAAAAGCTCTAAATATCAACTTCCTATATGACCCTGTAATCCCCCTACTGGGAATATACCCTGAAGAACTCAAATCACTTTATAAAAAAGATACCTGCAAACGAATGTTCATTGCAGCATTGTTCACAATAGCTAGAACCTGGAACCAACCACGCTATCCATCCAAAGAGGACTGGATAAAAAAAATGTGGTACATATACACGATGGAATACTATGCAGCCATAAAAAAAGAACAAAATCATGAATTTTGCAGCAACCTGGATGGAACTAGAGTCTATAATACTAAGTGACCTCTCACAGAAACAAAGATCTGAGTACCACGTATTCTCACTCATATAGTGAACCTTGATCATCCAATGCAGTACTATAAGAAAATGACTGACAGTGTTGGGAAACTATGGGGGGGGGGGATGAGACGAATGGTAGTAAACATCTGTCTAGAGACGGGGAGACACCAGTTATCAACAAGGGGGCCTGAATGAAGCATATTTGTATACCTAACCCTTAACTGTACACCACAATATCAAAATAAAAAATATCAATTAAATAAATAAAATAAATTTGTTTCTACAATCTATATGTATACCTGTATCTACACCTATATCTATTTACATATTTTTAGAAAAACGATTTTGCAGTCTCATATTAGAAAAGATTAAATGTTTCTTTCGACATGACAATTCTTAAACTGGGAAAGTTGAACTTAGTATAGTCAAAGATAATGAATGATTCTCTGTTTGATTGGGAAAATGAAAATTTTATCTTTATATATGTGACTACAGATAACTTATGAGCATTATGAAAGCAAAAGAATCTAAAAGCATTTTAGAAGATTGAAATCATGAAAAAATCATTCTGAAAATGCTTCTTTTCTGTTTCTGTTTTTACAATTCATGATTTCTTCCCATGTTAATTCTACTGTACTACTATAGGACATGTCCTCTTTAGACAAATGATTTTTTTTTTACCAATTTTACAGTGACTAATAAGTGCAAGTGCTTTTGAATTTTTAAAGTACTCTTATTATAAATTAACCTTCTCTGCAGCCAGAAGGGTGAAATAAACATTATCTCCATTTTACAGATAGGAAAACTAAAAAAGAAAAAAAGGTTGAGAGCGATGTCAAAGCACAAGAAACAAAAATACAGATTAGAAAGGCAATCCAAGTTACTTAAGGAGTATTTAATTTCCTAAATTATCCAAATATTCTGTGTGGCAGTGGGAACTAGTTGTGGCAACATCATGGAGGCTACTCTTCTGTAGGTTTACAAAGATACATATCAGGTAGCAACATATGGCAATCATAGATTACATGCTTTTGAATGCATCCTTTTTAGAGAACCTTCTCTAATTAAGCTTTAAACACATATAACCTGCATGTTTGGACACACAAATGTTTTTTGACAAATTAATGCATACCAATATGCACTGTGTGCTGACACTATGTGAACACTTTCTGTTTTTGTATTTTTCTACGTAATTATGCATCTTCTTTTATACTCCTTGACTCTTAGAGGGAAGATGCTATCTTCATTGCTTTATTACAGTGCATTCCCATAGAATAATAGTCTTTAACCATAGGCACTCACAGCAGATGAAGTCTGGAGATGCATCTGCAGGTCACTAGGGTTTAACAACTCAGTATTTAATGGAATAGAAAGTAGGCTGTCAATGCATGTCAAGGAATTTATATATATATATATATATAAATTATATATTATATATATAAATTATATATATATATACATATATATATATATTATATAGCACTGTTGTGCCTTATATTCTTCAGGTATCAATCCAAAGAAGCAGAATAGTGTTTCAGTGTCTGAATGTATAAGACAACAAAATTTTATTTGTTTATGAGAAATTCAGCCTATAAATTTGGAAACACTTGGTGTACCTCATAGCCCAACACAAATACTACCAGATCAGAAACATTTAAATCTTTCTATTTCTATTAAATTCTAGAGATTTCTTGGAATATTACCTAGTAAAGTAAGTTAAGTTGTTCTTCCAAAAAAAGAGTCTCCCTTAGACTTTACTCTCTCTAGGAAGAGGCAGTTCCAAGTGAAGAAACACACATAGAAAATATTTTGGAGATTCTGCATTTATCTCTCTTGTACCCAAATTCATCTTCATTTAGCACATCTTATATGGTGTCCTTCCAATTCTAAAGGTGTAGAATATTCTGAAATTTTCTAGTCCAAGGGCTATCAAACTACTGTTAAGGGTCAAATCTGCCTGCAGAATGTTTTCGTATCGACCAGGAGATAAAAATAGTTCCTATATTTTAGGTGGTTATAAAAAGAAAAAAAAATGTAACAGGGACCATACGTAATTCTTAAAACCTAGAATGTTTACTATCTGAACTCTTGTAGAAAGTTTGTCACTCTGCCAATAGACCATCTCATCTGAATCATCTTCCATGATGTGACTTTCATGGAGATCATATCTTGCTTGGCAAGTTTCCTGCAGTAGACATAGATTCACACAATGCTAAAACTTTTATTGGTGTCTTCCTTAAACTCTATCTTTTCAGCTAAATAACTGAAATGAAATGAAGTGGCCTGTCTCAAGTCACATAATAGCTCTCAGCAGAATCAGATCTAGCTGGTTCTCTTGATTCTTGTTCTGCAATATATTGTGCTTTGGGCCACTAGGATGTAAGCAACTGAGGGCAGACTTAAATTGTCTTTTCTTTTTTTTTTTAACCATAAGAGAAGTCTCAAAAATTGCCATTACCCAGCAAATAGCATATAAGTGTTTGTTAAATTAATCAATGAGAGAATAAAATGATATTTGACATTAAAGAAACCTGAGAGTAAGCCTTGCATGGTAGTAAAACAGTGCGCTAATATTCTACTGGGCTCCACAGAGTCAAACAGTGATAATTCTTGTCATTCCTAATCACAAGGATTTCCAGAGAAGCTGAGGGTACTAGGTAGAAATTTCACACTAGTGTTTGTATACAAGCATTTCTGGGTATGAAATGATATGAGACACTGTCATTTAATGTAATTCAAGCCAATTTATATATCTAATTAATACTATATATACTTTAACTCAGAAGTTTGCAAGCTGTGGCCCGCAAGCCAAATTCAGCTCACCATTTGTCTTTTTTGGTAAATAAAGCAATAATGGTACCCAATAATGCCCATTCATTCACTTATTGTTTATGGCTACTTCAATACTGAGTTTTGAAAGAGTATCCAAAAAATATTCACTGAAGCTGAATGCAGCCTTTCATACCAAGGCTGGCTGGTAGTATACTGATGCCCCTGGGTTTCTAGAACACTTAGTGGGGGAAGAATGTACTACAAGGGACCCACCCTCCAAAAATAATTCCTTTTGTGGGGGAGTGCCCCCTCACACATAAATCTCTGTATGCTTGAATGTATGTAGGTATACATATCTACATATGAATAAGCATACATATATTGTCAAGCTATTTCCATTAAAAATGTCTAGAAGAAAACACTCTCTAATAGGGAAATATATATATATCTACTACTCACATTTTGGTTTCTAATTACCATTCCCATGAAACCAGAGTTTCTGTGAGAAACGACTGAGTTCAAGATTGCACAGAGATAAGACTGGAAGAGCTTGCTATGCTAGAATTTAAAAGCCTGTGCAATAGAATAATAGAGCATGCCATAAGGATTCAAGTGCCAGCTTAAAGCACCTTGCTCTGGCCAATTCTGGGACAATCTGAGCACTAAGACAAACAACATTCTCTAATAAGACAGTTACTAAAGATGTTTACAGAAATATTCTCACTACATGATTTTATTTTAGCAAATATAGTGGTTTTCATAAAATATGTTGTTTTTGCCTAACTGATGAATTCATTATTGGTATTTAAAAATAAATAAAAACATATACATTTTATAAATTTTGGAATAATTATACTTTGAGTAAGTATTGATAGACAGTATTCCCATGAACACACATTCTTTGAAGTCTACAGTATTTTTAAAAGTGTAAACAACTTCTGAGACTCAAAAAAAAAATTGAGAAATTCTAGCTTTGGTCATGGAAAACAAACAACTTGATTAAATTTTCATATTATAAGAATCTATCTTATACCAATAAATATGTTGTATTTGAAACAATATATCCACTTTGTTTCTTTTCCTAAGATTGTTTTTACTATTTGTGGTCTTATGTTTCCATATGAATTTCCATTTACTGGTATGAGGAGAATGATGTTGGTAATTTAATGAGTATTGCATTGAATCTTCAGATTGCCTGGGGTAGTATGGACATTTTAAATATGTTGATTCTTCCAACCCATGAGCATGGAATATTTTTCCATTTTCTCGTGTCTTGTTTTACTTCTTTGAGCGGTGTTTTATAGTTTTCATTGTAATGATCTTTCACTTTGGTTAGAAAGATGTTGAGTTTTTCTTTCTTTCTTTCTTTCTTTCTTTCTTTCTTTCTTTCTTTCTTTCTTTCTTTCTTTCTTTCTTTCTCTTCTTTCTTTTGATGGTTATTGTGAATGGAATTGTGCTTTTAATTTGAACATTTGCATGTTTGTTGTTGGTGAATACGAATGCCACTGTCTTTTGCATGTTTATTTTGTACCCTGAGATTTTGCCAAAGTTCTTTATCAGTTCAAGAAGGTTTTTGAAGCTATTCTTGTGTTTTTAAGCCATAGATAGGATCACGTTGTCAGCAAAGAAAAATAGCTTAATCTCCTCTTTTCCTTTTTGGATACCCTTGATTTTCTTCTCTTGTCTGATTGCTCTGGCTAGGACTTCCAACTTTATGTCAAACAGGAGGAGTTATAGTGGACAGCTTTGTTTTGCTTCAGTTTTCAGGGGAAATGCTTCCAATTTCGGTCCATTTAGCAACATATTGACTCTAGTTTTACTCCTAATATGACTCCTAATATGTTGAGATATGTTCTGCCTATGCTCTGGTGTTCAAGGGTTTTTTAATCAAGAAGGGATGTTGGATTTATCAAAAACTTTTTCTGCATTTAATGATATATTCATGTGTTTTTTTGTTTTTACAATTGTTGTATTTAATTATGTTTAAGGACTTCTGGATGTTGAACCAGACCTGCAGTCCAGGGATAAAGTCTACTTGGTCATAGTGAATGATTTTTGAAATGTGTTGTTAAATCCAGTTTGCAAGAATCTTGTTAAGAAGTTTTGCGTCTATGTTTATCAGGGATATTAACCTGTAGTTCTCTTTCTTTTGTTGGATCTTTACCCGGTTTGAGTAAAACTAGCTTCATACAATGATTTGAGGAGAGTTCCATCTTTCTCAATTGCTTGTAATACTTTCAATGTGATTGGTATCAGCTTTTCCTTTTATGTTTTGTAGAATTCTGCTGGAAAGCCATCTGATCCAGGGCTTTTTTTTTTTTCTTTATAGGTAGTTTTCTTATGATGGAGTTAATTTTCTGGGTTGTAATTGGTCTACTGAGGATCTCAATATCTTCTCATTTCAACCTTGGGAAGCTGTGTGATGTCAGAAAGCCCTCCATTTTATTTAGGTTATCGAATTTGTTTTCCTACATATGTGCATAGCAATCGCTGATAATCTTTTTTGTATTTCTTCAGGTTCAGTTGTGACTTGATTTTTTGCATTTCTGATTGTGATTATTTGGACTTTTTCTGTCTTTTTCTTTGTCAGTCTGTCTAGGGGTCCATCAATCTTGTTCACTCATTCAAAGAACCAACTTTCTTTTATTGATTTTTTTCTCTATGATATTTTTGTCTCTTTGTCCTGTATTGGGCTTTTTCTTTGGGATCTGGATTCTTCTGCTGAAGTTAGGGTTTTGATGGTCTTGCTTTTCCAGTTCTCTTAGGTTATCTGTTAGGCTGTTCACTTATCATTTTTCCACTTACTTCATGTGTGTTCATAAATATATAAATTCCCCTCTTTGTACTGATTTCATGGGCATCTCAGAAGTTTGAGTAAGATGTTTCTTCATTTTCTGTTCTTCCAGGAATTTGATAATTTCTGTTTTGATTTTCGTGTTGACCCAGCAGTTTTTCAGCATCATGTTGTCTAGTGTTCATATCTTTGTGGGTCTTGGGGTAATTTTGTTAGTGTTGATATTTTGTATTCCACTGTGGTCTGAGAAGGTGTATGGTCCTATTTCGATCTCATAAATTTTATTTATGCTTGATTTATGACTGAGGATGTGGTAGATCTTGAAGTGTGTTCTATATGGTGATGAGTAGAACGTATATTTCATGGTTGTTAGTGAAGTATTCTGTAGCTATCTATTAAGTCTATTTGGTTAAGCATCAAGTTAACATTCTGGATCTCCTTGTTGATTTACCATATTCTTAATCACTTTTGCCTAAATCTTTGTTTCACTATCTGTTTCTCAAAAATTTTACTGTCAATAATGAGATATTTGGACTTTAATATGACTTTCATACATACAATATTTGAAACCATTGAAGGGTCTGGAATAGAAAAGAATGATTAAGAAAAAGGAGCAAAACTGAGCTCTGATACTCTTATTCAAAGAACAAGTTGCCACCTTTTGTCTGTTACTGACATCTGTCTTCTATTGTTTTTAGTTTTTCACTTTACTCATTGCAATTTTTTTCTGAAGCTCAATGATATAAATACTAAAATTGAAGGAAAATTTCATTTTTCATAAGAAGCAGCACTTTAAGCTAGGCTCGGTGGCTCAGCCTGTAATCCTGCACCTTTATGAGGCTGAGGTGAGTGGATTGCCTGAGTCTACGGGTTCGAGACCCACCTGGGCAACTTGATGAGACCTCATCTCTACAGTAATTAAAAAAAAAAAAAATCAGCCGGGCATAGTAGCACATGCCTGTAATTCTGGCTACTCAGAAGGCTGAGGCGGAAGGATAGTCAAAGCCCAGCAGGTCGAGGCTGCGGTGGCCGAGAGCGGCCACTGCACTCCAGCCTGGGCAACAGAGTGAGATTCCAACTCAAAAAAAAAACAAAAAAACAAGCAGCAGCACTTTAAATATGTTGGAACCAAACAATGTACATTATGATCAGTACATATTTTTTGCCTGTGCAGCATTGTAAGAATGCCAATATATAAATAAAATTTTAAATCCTGTACAGCACCAATTGAGAAGGCATATTTTCTTGGTAGATTGTGAAGAGTATAGAACAAGTAAGGTGCAATAAGTATTGTTAGAACATTGGTTCATTGTTCTGAATACTTGAAATATCTTTCAGGCTTAATTCATCCAGAATAACATCCGTTTTAAATTGACCCAATATTTTGTTTATTATTCCTGATTAACTGATGACAGTAGACATAAAGAAGTAAAGAAGTAAAAGTAATATAAATGAACAAAACATTCTGAAATTAATTTTGTACTTAGAAATTATAAAAAGAGCCGGGCTTTGTGGCTCAGCCTGTAATCCCATGCCTTTGGGAGGCTGAGGTGAGTGGATTGCCTGAGCCTGCGGGTTCAACACCCGCCTGGGCAGCAAGATCTCATCTCTACAATAAATCAAAAAATCAGCCGGGCGTGGTAGCGCATGCCTGTAATTCCGGCTACTCGGAAGGCTGAGGCGGAAGGATCGCCAGAGCCCAGCAGGTCGAGGCTGCGGTGGCCGGGAGCGGCCACTGCACTCCAGTCTGGGTGACAGAGTGAGACTCCAACTCAAAAAAAAAAAAAACAGAAATTATAAAAAGACTGATATTTATTTATAACTAATGAATTTAGAATATAAAATTTATTTCAATTCAAGTTGTAAAGTATGATGAACTCTTCTCTACACAGTAGATCAATAAGTCTTAGATAATAAATGATAGACTAAAAACTTCCAAAAAAAGAATTTTATGCAATGACAGTTGTTTAATGTCATAAATTAATTCAATTAATGCTTGTATTTCTCTGAGAACTGATAAAAGAAAATTTAGTAAGATTTTAAACGATTGTGAGTTTGAAATCACTTGGAAATACATGCCCATCTGAATTAATAAAGGTAGAATTGATAATAAACTTTGAATGAGGCATTCTGGGTATGTTAAAACAATATGACTTATTGTTTAACGGCATAGAATCTAAATTCATTCTACCTGGGTCTAAATCCTATCTCTTATACTTTTTGTAAGTATGATTTGGGGCAAATCAGTTAATTATTATGCCATTTTCTCATCCTCTAAAATTATAATAGTACTTGCCTTTGTATTGGAGAGAATAATATATATATTTATTTATATACATATATATGTGTAGCACTTAGAATATTGTTGGAATTACATGGAAAGCACTTAAATAGGTTCTGCTGTAAGTACCATATAAATGTTATATTCTGTTATTATTAGTATTTATTAGTTTTTATGCCTTAATAATAACTGAGAAATAAAACAGTACAAAACGTGGAAAGTGTTAATTTTAAAAAATATTTAAATAACACATAGGCAAAATATGTACATACTTAATCTAAGGAACTAAAAATGTCAGATCTTTAATGTTGGCTTCCTAATAAGCAAATAAGCACTTGTAAATATCTCAATTTTCTACTTGGAATTTGCTTTTTCTTTTACCACTTGCATTTTTAAATGCTTATGTAGGAATATAACTTTAATTTGGGGGGGAGAGAATATGTCTATATAAGCAAATAAATTAATATGTATGAGAAATACTAAAATTATCTCATTTAATGTTTATGAATACTTTCGACAAAACCACTAATTGTTGAACTACTATGATGTTTCAGACAATAAAATGCTCAGTGATTACATCTGATTACAGAAATGAATATAAGAAACTTCCCTCTGTGATGCAAGCTCACATCTATTAGAGAAAAGATACTTTCCAATTCACATCCATTCCGTAAGAATTATGGGAGTGATGTTTGCAGGTTCCAAGAAAACAGAGAGAAGAATATTTACCCTGGTCAATGGAACCATGTGTGGCTTTCTAGAATCAAAAATTATTACACAGAATTGAAATTAATGCCTTTGCATTAAGTGTTATATGTCTACTCTGAGATTAGACTATGCAATAGATAAAAGGCACACAAATTACCCATGATGTCAGTGTTTTTATTCAGGAGCAGCAAGATAAGTTTAGTATAAATATAGAATATCTGACAGCAAATAGGTCTTAATTTAACACCAGAAGTTATTCTACCTATTCTACTGTACTTACATTACTGAAAGTTTAAGTATTCTTCTTGAATTATGAAACATAAACTTGTGAAGGGAACCCTAACTTCTTTGAGTTTTCACATTTGTGAGATAGGTATAGTTACATAAACTTAACACCTAAGACTGTAGCACTAGTTACAATGCCTGGAATATAGTAGATATACAATCCACAGTGAATAGTATCTTTATTATTTATTCTTATTATTGATAAAAGTGCATTAAATTTGTTAGTGGTAACAATCATAAAAAAGATAAAAGTATCTTTTATCATTATACTCTCTTTTAGAATGAAAGCTAATCCAGCAAAAATCAATGACTTTGAGAATAGCTGCATATCACAGAAATGACAAATATAAATTTTTTGGATCTGGGCAGAAATTTCAAAGATGGGATTCTTGGTATTAGCATTTGAGCATACTGATGAATTCATTGGAGAATCTTGAGAATGTCACATAAATCTACTCAAACAGATGCACATGTACACAATATATAATCTTCATTGTCAGGCTAAGAAATGCACACCACAAATACACATTTACATAAATATGCACATATGACAGCAAAATTGCAAATTATTTGAGTCCACCTATATTTATGTAAACATATATGTGTATTTCTCAACTTATACTACACAAAGATAAGGCATTCCATATCACATCAAAATTGTTAATTTGCTGAACTCTTTTATTTCAATACTTAAAATTAGCTTTACCTTGGTATAGGTTATAACAGTTCTGTGGTTATAGTATAGCAGATATTTTATATTTAAGAGGCAGAATTTGATAAAGGAAGTAAAGAGTTTTATCATTAAGTCTGTATTCTGAAATGTATATGCTAATAATAAAAATTATTTTTAAAAGACTACTTAGCTGTGGGAAACATACAAACCACCTTTGCACCTCTTGGAACAGCATGTTTTCTAGCAAGTCAGTGAAGAATTGTTGAATATAAATACCTCTTCTATGACCTGATACATTTAAACTGACTTTTTTCTATGATTTTAAAATCCAACATCATGACAGCTAAAACATTGCTGTTGTTATTATTTAAACACCCTGAATATTTTAAACAGTAAGAATATCCATAACAAATGATGATGTATCTTTCATGATTGATACTGGCCTCAGAGCAATGTTACGTTAGCCTAGGCATATCTCCTAGAGTGTGGAGAGGAGACATTTCAGAGCAATTGAAAAAGTACTTTGACTCAGACCCACTGAAAGTGTGAATTCATATAGCAAATTTAATTTAAAAGTCAGGGATGAAAGATTACCTATTGGATGTGAAGTTCAATATTTGGGTTACAGTTACACAAGAAGTCCGATTCCCACCATTGTGCAATATACCCATGTAACTAACATGTACATGTATCCCCTGAATCTAAATTTAATTTTAAAATATTTAAATTAGCAATTAAGTCTAATTCCTGAACTTCAAATTTTACTTTTTTATTTCAAGGCTGTATGATACTTAATATTCATAAGTCTCTTTTCCCTATCTGACCTCTTCATGTAGCTCTCATTTTCTAGTAGAAAGTAAATTGTCCTTGATTCTGACTGATTTAATTAAGCAGTAAATGTCTTCCTTATCATCTTGGTATTTCTATGATGAAGAGAGATGTTCAAGGCCATGATGCAACCAATTAGACGTTTCAATATAATGATAGCATACTTCTTTTGTACACTAGACAGAACAATTTGAACTAATTCATATACTTAGGTGTCAACAAGTCCTTTAATTTACTGAACATTTTGTCAGTGACTAAAGTTGTACTTATTGAAAATGAAAAACTTTGTGATATGGGGAGTCAGACAAAATCTTCATGCATATTTTAAAAATCTATATTCCTTCCCCATAGATTTATGAGGATTTGTAATCAAAGAAAATGAAAAACCAAAAATAAAAATTAAAAACCTTAATTCTCTCCCTTTCTCTCTCAATTTAAGAAATGGAAAACTATTCAAATCCACTAGTGAGACAAATGCAAATCAAGCAAGGTGCAATATTTGTCTAAATAATTAAAAAATGCACAAAATGAAGAAACTGTGGTTCATTAATTTACTCATTGAATATGTATTAAACATCATTTGAAATTTTAGAGTTACATATATAACACAACAAAATACTTGCTTTCATAGAACTTAAATTTTAGTGAGAGAATTTAGAAAACAAGTACTTACACTGAGATGCCACCTAACTCCAGTTAGAAAGGCCATTATCAATAACTCAAAAAATAACAGATGCTGGAGAGGATGTGGTGAAAAGGGAACACTTCTACACTGCTGGTGGGAGTGTAAACTAGTGCAGCCTCTGTGGAAATCAGTGTGGTGATTCCTAAAAGCTCTAAAAATTGACCTTCCAATAACCCCACAATCTCCCTACTGAGAACATACCCTGAAGAACTCAAATCACTCTATAAAAAAGAAACCTGCACATGTATGTTTATCGAAGCATTGTTCACAATAGCAAGATCATGGAACCAACCATGCTGTCCATCAAAAGAGGACTGGATTTAAAAAACTTAGTACATATACACAATGGAATATTACGCAGCCATAAAAAAAATAAAATCATGAATTTTGCAGCAACTTGGATGGAATTGGAGTTTATAATACTGAGTGATCTCTCACAGAAACAAAGATCTGAGTATCACATGTTCTCACTCATAAGTGGGCCTTGAACAACTATCGTAATACTATAAGAAAAGGATTGACAGTGGTGGGAAACTATGAGGGGGGCAGGGAGGGGAAGGGAGGTGGGATTAACGGTAGTCAATATCTGTCTGGGGATGGAGGGGCATACCTCATCAACAAGGGTACCTGCACAATGCATATTTGTATACCTAACCCTTAACTGTACCCCACAATTTTATAATAAAAATATGTTAAAAAACAAAAAAAGAAAAAAGAAAGAAAAGAAGTACTTAAATAAGTAATACATAAAATAAATTTAAGAATAAATAATTCAATGAAGAAAGTTAAACAGTATGATGTAATAAAAATGACTAAGTTGGAAGAAGCTTATTTTTTTATTATTTATTTTTATTTCAATAGCTCTATGGGGTACAAATCGTTATTTGTCTAGGCTTTATGGGTACTCTCTATGGCCGTCTATGCACATTGCACCTGATTTGTGATTTTTTTTGTCCCTCTTCCCCTCACCCCTTCTGTGTCTCCAGCGTCCATCATACCATTCTCAATGTCTTTGTGGATTCTTCATTTAGAATCCACTTATAAGTGAGAACATGTGATGTTTAGCTTTTTGTTCCCGAGTTGGTTCGCAAAATGGTGTTCTCAGATTCCTTCTAAGTTGCTGCAAAATACATTATTTCATTCTTTTTGATAGTTGAATATTATTCCATAGTGTACATATACAACATTTTCCTTATCTACTGATTGGTTGATGGACATTTAGATTGATTTCACATCTTTGCAACTGTAAATTGTGTTATGATAAATAATACAAATGATCAGTGAAACAAAAAGTTGACTCTTTGAAAAGATAAACAAAATTAAAAGACCTATAGCCTATCAAATTAATTAAGAAATGAAGAGAAAAGTTTCATATTAGTTCAATAAGAAATGAAAATGGAAACATTGCAGGTGATACAATGGAAATTCAAAAGATCATCAAGGAACTATTAAGAGTACCTCTGTATAAACAACCTAAACAATCTCCAGGAAATTGATAAATTATTGTACATGCACAGCCCCTACAACCTTGAATCAGGAAGAAATCGAAAGCCTGAACTGACCAATAATGAATGGCAAGACTGAAATAGTAATTAGAAGTCTCACAACAAAAAAGAAGGCCAAGACCTGATGGACTCACAACTGAATTCTACCAGACCTTCAAAGAAGAACTATACCAATTTTACGGAAACTATTCCACAAGACTGAAAAGGAGGAAATCCTCTCTAAGTCATTCTATGAGGCTAGTACCACTCTGATACCAAAGCCAGGAAAAGACACAACAAAGAAAACTACGGACTAATATTCCTTATGAATGTAGATGGAAGGAGCTCTTTTTAACTGCGTACTTAGTGAAAGTTTCACTGCTGAAACCTATAGCTGAGGCGAAAGACAAAAAGCCAGCTTTGCAAAGCACTGAGAAAAGTAGTTTTTTTGGTTGTTTTGTTCTTTTCTTTTGATTTTGAACTCGTATTTTTAAAATTATTTTTAATTTTTTTTATTTTAAAGACGTGGGGTACAATTCAGGTTTAGGTATACAAATCTTCATTATGCAGGTACCCTTGCTGATGAAGTGTGTCCCTCCCTTCCGCTGGCAGTTTCCCACTACTACCAATCCCTTTCTTATAGTTTATGATAATTGTTCAAGGTCCACTTATGAGTGAGAACATGTGGTATTCAGTTTGTTTTGAACTTGTGTTTGTTTCTCAAGCCCACATGAAATAGCTAGAGCTACAGCAGAAGATGTAAGCAAGGATCCGCTTACACATTCTCAGAAATGCAGTCAGTATGGCTAGAACCCAGAATGAAAGAGGAAATCAGAAAAATAAGAATTATGAAGGGCTTGTTAGGTTTTACTTAAATGTGATGGAAAGTTTAAAAATAAAGAACGTGACATGATGATCTCATCATATATATGTTTAAAAGTAGGAGGGAAACCAGTAATACTGGATAGAGTAGATTGGGAGCAGCGGAGAGGGAGAGAAGTAAACAGATTTGAATGAAGGCATAGCCAATAGGTACTGTTGAAATATCAAATGTAAGGTGAGTAAAAATGAGACACAAGGAATTCTAGAGACATTAAGCTCTGTCATAAGTCAATTGTGTGGCATAAAACACTGAATGTTACATTCTAAAATTGAAAAGATTCAGAAGGAGCAGATTTAATAGAAAATCAAGAGCACTCCTTTGGATTCATTTTCTATGAGTTGCTTAACACTAGAATAACAGCTGTCAAGTGGGGAGAAATAGCAAATGAAAGAGACTGCCAAATATTGGCAATGGGTAAGAGGCAGCTGAGTCATGTACAGTCATATAAAATGAGGTAAGAATGAATTGAAAAAAGGAAGTAATGAGAGTTGCTGTCCAGAGTTCAAGGAAGTTACACACAGAAATGTCATCTTTGCATTCAGCAACTTGATGTATTTAGCATCATTCATTACTTGATACGTCCAGATTTATGATGTTTTCCCAGAAAACGCTGACCTAATTACTTCCAGTCAAATGATTCAGATACCACAGTGAAGGAGCATTATGAGTTTAGGGTGGTCTATGGTAGTGTTACAGTCTCACCTTAGAGTATTTGTGCAACCTTATGACCACATACAGTCATCCTTTGGTAAAATGGTATACTATTCACATGTAACCCACGCACAGCATTTAATCATCTCTAAATTACTTATAATACCAAATACAGTATAAATGCCATATGAAGAGTTATCATACTATATTGCTTATGCAATATTTATAAAAATAGTTCACATATTTATTCTAGGCACAATTTTTTATGAATATGTTCAATCTGAGGTTGGTTGAATCTACAAATGCAGACTTCATAGATACTGATTGTTGACTATGTTCATGTATACAAATAACCAAGATATTTAATGAAAATAGATAATGTTCTAGATATATGCTATGGTATAATATAAATATTGTATACATAATGTAAAATATAACATTATATATATACACAAATAAAAAGTTGTCTCCTCTACAATGTATTATTTATAGCAAGATTCATCTAGTTTTCTAGTGCCAAAGCTTTGGATAATATAGACTTTGTTTATCTAAGAAACAGTACACCAGGCTCTACTATTTGAAAGCATAATTACTCTATTTATGATCATAATATCTACAATCATAGCTCTGAGTCAACTTATAACAAAGGGGCATAATTTTGACATAGCAGTTTTTGAAGAATTCATATATATGTGAAGGTTTGTTTCTAGATATCCAACTTATACTCTTTTAAAAATACATACAACTATAAAAGGTAAATCTATATACTCATATGTCTATATCCTAACTTTAAAACATCAAACTAAAACTGTTTAAAACACTAATTTAATAATTACCACTTTGAAGTGCTAAATTAATGTATGTTTTAGTTCTCGAAAACCCAAAAGTGATTGTATTTTAAGCATTTTTCCATTGATACTAACATATTTGTGCATCAAGATCTCACTTATAAAGCTGTAAGGGGAATGGAGAATTTTTTTTTCTGGACTCAGTCACGTTTTTACAGTAGCAAAGTGAACTGACAACCAGTTTAACACTTTTCTTAATTATGTCTGTAAACACTTCATGGCAATACACACTCTTTTTTATATATAAAATGATAATATGCTTCCTACAAATGATTTGAAAAATTATTTTCAAGAGAAACAGATTGTTCTTAAAAATTGTTGTTGTTTCCTTTGTTTATGTTGTTATTAATCTTGTATACATGTTATATTAAGAATATAAAGCACCAAACGTATATTTTGATCTAATTAGTGCCATCTTTATGAAACTCTTGCTAAGCTAAATTTAGCAAAATTTGTTTTGGATGTTGATATATATATACAATTATTATATACACACACATAAATATATATGTAAATAGAACTGGAGGTCATACAGTGTAGTGAAATAAGGCAAGCAGAAAACACAATTATCACATGTTCTCACTCGGATATGGGAGCTAAGGATGTGTATCTCATGAAAGTAGAAAGACTAGTGGTTGCCACAGGTCAGGTAGTGTATTGCAGAGAAGTGGAGGCAGATGGGTTGAATAATGAATTCAAAAATACAGATGAATAGAAGGAATAAGACCAATAAATTATGAGTAACTATAGTAACAAATAATCTATTGTTTGCTTCAAAATAGCTAGTAGAGAATAATTTGAATGTTCCCAGCATAATGAAAAGGCAAATGTTTAAAGTAACAGATATTCTAGTTACCTTGATTTAATTATTATACATTATATGAATATATCAAGAATCATATGTACTCTAAAGTATGTACACCTATTATGTATTAATAAAAATGTAAGTAGACTTTATTAAAGCAGGAGATGAGAAATGTACGTTTCCTAAAGTTTATAGGCAATTACTCTCTTACTAGCAATTAAGATTTTGATCTAATTTGTGCTATTCTGTATGTTCAGTTAAATATAGTTAAAAGTTAGAATTCACCTTACTGCTCAAGAAAGTTTGATATTATTATGTTTCTTCTGTTATATTCCATTCATTACCATTCTTTTTCTGTTTGTGATGAAATGCTTTCATCATATCAGAAAAGAGTTACAGACACATATAGTCTCCCAAGTAACTATTAATGGTTACATTGAGGCTACATTTTACTCTCTACCTCTGTAGAGAGATGACTTTACCAACTGTGGAAGCAGGCTATTGGGGACATGATATGTGGAAGGTCCTAGAAGAGAAGCTTCATCAAAAACACGCCCTCTAATTAAATACTACTGTACCAAGAATTCCAAAATTAGATGTTCATACAATGGATGAATAAATTATTGTATTCCATATTACAAAATGAGAACACACTCCTGTTGGCAATTACATACACCAGTAGCCACTATCATTATACATTATTTTGTTATTATTTCAAATTCTTCTACTATATGCTGTTATGATTTAGAATGAAGTTAGATTTATTATGGCTCAAATAAACAGCAAAAAAAAACCATAAGCCTGACTCTCCATCATTAATTTTACTGCTGCTTGATGTAACACAGGGATAACACATTAAATCATTGCACCACAACATGAATTTATTATCGGTTTTTCTCCTTCAGTTTAACTGGAAACAGCCAGCAATAGGAAATGTGGAGGTTTGAATATGAAAGTTAAGGTAAGGAAAAATAGTAACTTTCTAAAGAAAGGTAAATCAATTTCTGTGTACTGCCTGTTTGTGTTTTTTTTTGTTTTTTGTTTTTTTCCTTCTCTAGATCAATGCATATAAACACAGGTTGTTCAATGGAAAGGAGAAATTGTCCTCAAACAATTCATTAAATTTTCCATATATATTGGTTCTAAAACACAAAACAAATATTAGAAGACAAGATCTTCTTGCCAGCCCTTAAATTAATTAATAAATTATTTTTATAGCTTTCTGAGGAAATATTCAGAAATCAGTAACACATTTTTTTTCAGAAAGGCTTAACAAGGCCCACTCATTTTTTCTATTCAATATTAACATTAAGATAAGCAGAAGCTATTTTTATTGTTTCTTAGCTCTGTGCTGGTGGAGTCTCATTTTTAAATTGTTTTAAAAACCCAAGGACAACTAAAATTACATGTTCAAAATACATAGATCTTGCAAGTTGTCACTAAAAACAAATTTGTCCACAATGAGGATCTGAGTATACAAGCTGGTCCCTGATTAAATCTTTTGAGATGAATTTTCTCCATCTTTTTTTCCAAAATGATTAAGAACATGGTACATATTTCCATTTTTATTACTTAATTGAGGGTCCTAAAATTGGGTATTCTCTGGTCTTTTAAAAATACTTTTCAAAATATTCCAAAATATGTAGACTGTTGCTTTATTCCTATTCAATTGGTAAAACAAAATTTAATGGTTAAATATCAGTATTAGAACTCATTTCAATGTGACCGCTTTGTGAGTGCTCAAAATTTGTACGATATCTACAAAACAGAGAAATGTTGCCATATGACATGTGGCTGAATAGTCTTAGCCTGCAAAGGCAGATAATCCTAAGGTCCATCAAAAAAGAAGTTTAAAAAACATAATTATGTGAGTGTCTTCTAGTTGATATATTTAAAACCATGACTATTTATAAATTGAGTAATAATTCATTATATTTCTTTCTTTAAATATATATCACACATAATTTAAATATATTTTGCTCTAATAACTTTATACCTTTTTGTAATGTACTCTTAGCTCTTGAATATCAGAAATGACTTAACCTACTTCTCTTCTTACAGTCATAAATAATAAGAAACTCTGTACTTCTAAATATATTTAATTCCCTATACATGAATGAATTCTGTTCTGAGAGTGTGTTTATAAGTCCAGTTCATTTGTTAGTCTAACATAGTTAGCCTAAGTACCCAACTAACACAACCGACTGTATAGTGTCAGCAATCACTGCTGCTTTTATGCTTTTTTCCATCCAGACATTCCGGGTTTAAAATAAAGATACTGTACTACTGTACTCTATATAGTACTCTATATAGTAATGTACACAAAAGTACAACCACTTATAGAAGACGCATACATGTGGAACGTATGGCAGACATGAAATAACTTATGTGATTGGACATGTGAATAACAGTTCACATCTATGAAAGTTCATAAGTTGAAGTTCCACATATTTATCAAATTAATGACAAATGACTGGCTTTCTACCCATTGCCAGAGTATCTGTTAATGCTATATATGGATAATTTCACTTAATCTTCACAACAATATTATCATATGAATATTTTGGTTACTTCCTCTCAAAACTTAGGAACAACAAGATTAAGGTAGAATTTGGTACTGAAATTAATACAACTTATAAAAACTACAATGCATACTTTGTTAAATAGAGCAATGTTAGTGAATGCTTAGTCAAACTGCACTGGAAATTTGTATCTAATTTTAAGAGGTGGCAAAGTATTTTGTCAAGCTTTTATTGCTATACTTTGGGTCTCAAAATATAGGTTGAGAGAGTTTGTACTACAAGAAAGCATAATAGAAAAAATAAATAAAATGTTTTGAGTGTTTAAGTTATAAGTGATCAATATTAACTCAGAGATTAAAGAAAATAATGCTTCATGAAACAGCTGATGTCAGCTTATAGTCTGAAATCTAATTTATGTCACAAAATTTAGGGATTTATAGGGTTGAAAAATCCAAGTTTTATAAACCAAGCAGAAGGTAGTAAATTCTTCAGCAGAAGATAAAACCTTAGGTTTTTTTTTTTTAATGTATTAAGTTAAAAGATTTTTTCCAAACAAATGTCAAATTAAGAGCATTGCCTTCTGTCAAAAGGCTATTGCTTGAAATACTTTCAGGCAGAGCCCATTAAGCTAAAAAAAAAAAAAAAAAAAAAAAAAAGACTAATGAAAAGCCGAATGCAAAAGAGGATAGATTAAAACAAAAGAGAAAAAACAAAACTATCCCCTTGGCTTCAGGACCATATGCGAAAACTCATTGACTTTTCCAATGAAACATTGGAAAAAATTGTAATGGCATAATAAATAAATGGTAATCAAGCATAAAACAAAGAACAAAAGCAGTCCTAGCTAAACAGTTCATGTGACTCTTAAAACATTCCATCGACCAATTAATTTTCACTAGCAGAAAATGATTCTCAAAGTTATGAATCCGCTAAAATAAAAGCTCATCTGTTGCCATGAAGGATAATAGGAAAGAAAATCTCAGAGAACAGAACCAAGAAAATAAGCCCACTGCTACAGAATTGAGCTTTCATAATTCTTTTCAATCAGGACTTGAAATGCACTTCTGGATATATATATATATTTTAATTCCCCATTCTAAACAGGAAAACTTACTTCAGTTATCAGGTTCCATTGCTATCATTACATATTGGTAATGTTTAGGGGCGATAAAATGCTGTTTTGGTTATAGCGCACCAACACGGAGCCACTTTTGCACTTTGAAAGAGTCAAGTAACTCTGCAGATATAGGAACTCAAGCAAAAACTAGATAAAACTTTGTTTACCCAGCAAGTGAATGGAAGTCAATGCATTTCCCATCAATTGTATGGATGGACATGTGTATATATATTGAATAGACAAAGGGATAGACCCCAATAGGCACTGTTACTTACATATTCAATAAATGTTCTCAGTCTTCATTAAAAATGAAACTACAATTTTGTTTACGATGACACTGGCCCAATTTGAGGAAATAGAGTCCCAATTTTATATAATACAATGTGTCACTTCTATGAGCAAATCTCCTATAGTTTTTTGTTAGATGTGGAAATACATCTAGTTCTAGCCAATTAGATCTAAGTAGAAAGTTGGTGAGGTGAGGGAAGGCAATGATGCTTCTGGGAAAATTTTCACATTTCTGATTGAGGAGAACGGGGTCTTTTCTCAGTTTTGCTGCCTTCATTGAGTGTTGTGTTAATGCTAAAACTTTCTTAAATTAATGTTAACTTATACTATCTGCTGAAAGTTAAACAAATACCAGTGGAATTGAGATATGAATACAATTAAACTGACTCTACAGTTCATTCTATCTTTTAAATTTAAGGGATACAAGTTAAGGATTGTTGCATGGGTATTGTACATGATGATGATGAAGTTTGAACTTCTATTGAACCTGTCATCCATATAGTGAACACAGTATCCAATAGGTAGTTTTTCAACCCTTGCCCCCCTCACTTCCTGTCCCCTTTAGGAGTTCTCCAGTGTCTGTTATTCTCATTTTTATGTCCATGTACACCCAGCGTTTAGCTCTCACTTATAAGTGAGAACATGTGGTATTTGGCTTTCTGTTTCTAGATTAATTTTCATAGGATAATGACCCACAATTGCATCCATGTTGCTACAAAAGACATGATGTGTTTTGTGTGTGTGTGTGTGTGTGTGTGTGTGTGTGTGTGTGACAGAGAGAGAGAGAGAGAGAGAGAGAGAGAGAGAGAGAGAGAGAGAGAGACTGTGTACTATTCCCTGTGTATATGTACCACATTTTCTTTATCCTGTTCTCCATTAATGGGCACCTACATTGATTTCATGTTTATGCTATTGTGAATAGTACTGTGATAAACATGTGAACACAGCTGTCTTTTTGGCAGTGTGAATTATGTTCCTTTGGGCATATACACAGTAGTAGAATTTCTGGGCGGGTTGGTAAATCTATGTTTAGTTCATTGAGAAATCCCTAAACTGCTTTTCACAGGGGCTGGATCAGCTTCCATTCCTACCAACAGTGTATGAGCATTTTCTTTTCTTCACAACCTCACCAACATCTGTTGCTTTTTGACTTTGTAATAAAAGCCATTCTAACTGATGTGAAATGGTATCTTATTGTGCTTTTGATTTGAATTTCTCTAATTATTAGTGATGATGAGAATTTTTTTCATAATGTTCACTGGCTGCTTGTATGCCTTCCTTCAATAAGAGTCTGTTCATGTCTTTTGCCCACGTTTTAATGGGGTTATTTGTTTTTCTTGTGGGTTTATTTAAGTTCCCTATAGATTCTGGATACTAGTCCTTTGTTGGAAGTATAGGTTGTAAATATTTTCTCCCATTCTGTAGGTTGTCTGTTTACTCTGTTGCTTGTTTCTTTTGCTGTGCAGAAGCATTTTAATTTAATTAGGCTTTAATAGCATCATATGTTTTTTTGTTTTTTTTTTTGCTTTGCATTTCTTTTGAGGACTTAGACATAAGTTTTTTGCCTAACCTAATGTCCAGAAGAATGTTTCCTAAGATTTCTTTCAGGATTTTTATAGCAGTGTCCATTCTCATAACCACTGTAGTCCTTTGTACTCTGGAATATATATTTACCAACAAGAAAATATGTCACACATAGCATACATTTTACATAGTATTTTTTTTTTTTTTTTGAGTTGCAGCCTCACTCTGTCGCCCAGACTGGAGTGCAGTGGCCGCTCCCGGCCACCACAGCCTCGACCTGCTGGCTCCGACGATCCTTCCACCTCAACCTTCCAAGTAACTGGAATTACAGGCATGCGCTACCACGCCCGACTGATCTTTGGGTTTATTGTAGAGATGAGGTCTTGCTGCCCAGGCAGGTCTCGAACCCGCGGGCTCAGGCAATCCACTCACCTCAGCCTCCCAAAGAGGCAGAATTACAGGCTGAGCCACCGAGCCTGGCTCATTTTGCATAGTACATAGCAAATTTGGGATTGAACCTGGTAAATAATACTTCATTATACAAACAATACCCCAGTATAATACTGAAAATAAATGTAATTAATCTTTTGACTAAATAGTAAAATACCTGCTTTAAATATATTTTTCTTAACAAACTCCCTCATTTAAATCCTAATCTCCAAAGATTATTCTTGATCACACAAAAGAGATTATCTTTACAAGATCATCTCTTGATTATTTGGCTTGATTATATACATAGATGTACCAAGAGTAGTTAACCAAAGAAACGCCATTGACCATGCTATACTCAATAATATCTAAGGTCTAATATCTATCTATACATTTTAGAGGAATACATGTTTGGGCTTGTTACATCTTGTATTATTTGCTCTTTAAATACTAATATTGGAATCAACTCCTTCCTCTCAAAACAAAATAAACAAAAAAAATTCATCACCATGTTTCACCTGCAATATTTATAGTTTGGTGAATTCTTCTTTCTTTAAGGTCACCAAAATTGATAAGGTTAGCTGACTTCACATGAAATAATCTTTCTTATCACCACTGATCCTGTGGCCCTAGAAAATGACGTATGGATTGATCCATGTTGTCAGTGGGAAGCTTAACCAGTTTATTATGCAGAGTTCTCAGTTTACCTTCAAGTGCTCTTTAAACGTGACTGCATTGAAATTCTCATACCATTGCGATCTCAAGGGGTAAGTGTAAGTTTCCAGGCTATCTCAAGGTTTAGGCAGAAACAAACCCAGTATGACTCTGCTACTGGTTAAGTCAAGTCACAGGCAGCAGGTAAGCCCAAATTCAAAGGCAGAAGATTAAACAAGAGTGTGAATACCAGACACTATGACTTATGGCAAGCTACCAAAGACACAGTGTAGTCCTGTTATTGTATTATACAAAACCTGAAGCCAAATAGCTGACAAACATCTGTTCAGATAATTATTGAGTCAATAACAACAAGATCAACAATAAAAATCTCTGGTTATAAAACCTACTGAAGTAGTTCCTACTTAAGTGTAGACATGTATTAAAAATGACTATGCAAAATAAATATGATTGATATAGTAACATGCATAACAGATAGGCTATTAATTTTTACAATAATTCATATGACTAATATCTGAAAATTAAAATTACAAATGGAATTTATTTCCATACTAGAAAGAATAAGTAGGATATTAAGTTCTTACTACAGTGTCTCAGATCATATTCTATAGCTTTTCGTGCAGTAAACTAAAGAGTCTAATCCATTAAGGCATGAATAGATGAATGAATTTTTGAATAAAGGATATATTATGTGTGTGACCTATTAACTATAGGTGAAACTACAAAGTTATAAACAATTTAGAAGTCATAAATCACTCCCTAAATACATGATAATCAATGATAAATGATCTTCATGGCATAAACTAACCACTGACTTGTAAGTCTCCACCATATTATGAGCTCCATGAATTCAGGAACCAGGTTATTTCATCATTAAATATACAGTGTGAGGAATATAACAAGCTGTTCAAAGTCATGTAAATGTTTGTTGGATAAATGAATAAATAGCTAATTAAAAATTCAGTTGAACTGATATTTTGCAAAAGATTTGTGGATATTATTTTTGTTCACTTTATATCAGGCAGTAAGGATGGAGGTGGTAAAGAAGCGAGAATGAAATGCACCAGAATATGAAAACCTATGAATATGTGCCTAATTTGAAAAGAAAAAAAATTTGATTATTTTTATATATTGAAAACAAAATAAATATCAATGTGTACTTAACAGGCATGCATAAGGTTTTAAATTTACTAAAATTGAGAAAGATGAAATAAAATAAAAGGTAAAGAAAAGCTAGCTTAATATTTGTTTTCTATATATTATTTCCATTAAAAATTAGGACTAATTAATTTAAACATACTTAGGTTAACATAAACTAAGTTAAATAAGACAGGTTTCTAAAATACATCTTCATACTAATTAAACATATTTGTTTCTACATTCTGACACACATGCATTTTGATCTATTGTTTCTAAATATTCTCAATAAAATTATTAACATCTACTATACCAGAGCTCTGGAAACATTTACTTATATGACAGATAGATGATTGATAGATGATAGATGATAGATAAATAGATATAGATATAGATAGATAATGGATAGAAATAGATAGAAATAAATATCTTTCAAACCAACCTTCCTGAAATTTCCATTTAATGAAATGAAAACTTCAAAATCATTTTACCAAAGATTAAAAGGTTAATTTTACATAATACAAACATTCAATGGAATATAGAGTGGTTCAAAAGAATTGATGATTCTCTAAATCTGTTTCTCTCCCCACAAAATATTTAACACGTTTTCATCACGCTCTTTTATAAATTTTTACTATATAAGAAAATCACATAAAATTATTCTAACAAATTCATGGCACATTAGGATCAGAAACAAACAAAAATATCTCTTCTTTAAAAAGTGTTCAAAAATGTAACTTTACTTTTCCCTCAAACCTTAAAAATCCTCATTATCTACTGTTTATTTACTTGAGTGAAGATGAAAAATGGCCATCCACTTTTTAGTGTTTAATTTAATAAGCACAAAACAATCCTCCTGAAATTTTAAACAAAACATTGCATCTATTTCTCTTTTTCAACTGAAGAAATGTTCTAAATTATTTTCTTTGGGAATGTACAACCAAAGGATTATATTTTATTGTTAAAAAGATCTGTTCTTACTGCAAGTATCAATGTCTTTAGTTTTTTTTTTCCCAAGAAAAAACTAAAATCATCTTTTAAACTGTAGAGAGAAGTTTTTTTAAATTCTTAATATTTGTAATGAACGCAGTATTAAAACAGGGTAAATAATATAAAAATGCACCATTAGTACACTGAGCAATAGTGTGTGCAGGACAGACATTAGTTAGAAAAGACTTTTCAACACTTTTCCCTCTGCAGAAACACCAATCTGTTGAACAATAGTAAACAGATAAAAAATATTTTCACAAGGTCACATTGAGATTACAGCATATGAAAACAGCACAGAAATAAGAAAAAACTCATGGGAAAGAGTAGCAAGTACAGTTTTATAATACATATGCCACTTTTCCTCCAAAACATGGCAGCACAGTGTGGAGAGAGATATCCTCTGAATGAGAGAAGGAGAGGGAAGTGAGTACTGGACTTTGTTTCAGAACCCAACACTAGATTTGCCACAGAAAACTCAGTATCAGGCAGTTCCCATGTTCTAAGTCTCCAAGATGGCACTTATGCACTGTGTCTCCATGGCCACCTCTTTGCCAGGTTAATAATAGCTTCTCCAGACTTTAGATAGACCACAGTACCCTGGGATCTAAGCCCACCCCAATTGCCAGGTCAGCCTCCACAGATTCAGACTCCAGGTTGGGCACAGCAGCCCAGGGTTCTGGGTGGACTCCAACAGTGAGCTGATGCTCATAGCCTCAGGATTCAGCCCTCTCAGCACCAGGCCAACTGGCATAGCCATAATTATCAGATTGGCATTCACAGACCTCACCTCCAAAGCAGCTCTTGCAATCTCAGGCTTCAGGCTCTCCCTGGGTTTCAGATCAGCCAAGAGTCAGACAAGCACATACAACCTCAGGCTTCAGGCCCACCCCAGTGCCAGGGAGGCACACCTGACCTCAACTACTAGGTCAACACCTGTGAACACAGGCTCTAGGTCTGTAAGTGTCAAGCCACTCTTAGCAATTACACCTTTCAGGCCAGCCTTTATTGTCCTAAGCTCCAGCAAAACCACGGTCCAGGTACATTCCATTAGACCCCAAATAGGACATCCCCACATAATTACAGGCTTCAGGATCACTTCCACAGACTCATAAGCTAGCCCTTGTGTCTCCAGTATCTAGGCAATCCCTCAAAACTAGTACCTCTAAGACACCTGCACATCCAGCCTTCAGACCAGTCTCCATAGCCTCAGGCATTAGGTTCACACCTATAATCCCAGGATCCAGAGCAATCCCCACAAATCAAGGACTCACATTTACCTTTGCAATAGGCCTGTCACAGGCTCTAGGCCAGTTCCCATGGCTTCAGGCTTAGGTTCTAGACTTGTTCCAGTAACTCAGGGTATACACCAACCTCAGTAGACCCTGAGACCAGGCATATTCCCATGGACTGAGGCTACAGGACCACGCCTGCAAACCCAGTGTTCAGGCTAGCCCCATAGACTCAGGCCCCAGGACCAACTTCAGGGACTGAGATTCTAGGCACACCTAGTGCCATGCTATCCCTAAAACCACAGGCTCCAGCCGGGCTCAGTGGCTCAGCCTGTAATCCCGCACCTTTGGGAGACTGAGGTGAGTGATTGCCTGAGCCCATGGGTTCGAGACCCGCCTGGGCAGCAAGACTTCATCTCTACAATAAATCAAAAAATCAGCCAGGCATGGTAGCGCATGCCTGTAATTCTGGCTACTTGGAAGGCTGAGGCAGAAGGATCGCTGGAGCACAGCAGGTTGAGGCTGCGGTGGCCGGAAGCGGCCACTGCACTCCAGTCTGGGTGAAAGAGTGAGACTCCGACTCCAAAAAAATAAAAAAAACAAACGCAGGCTCCAGAAATCAAACAGAAAAAAATTTGAAAATTCCACAAGTACATGAAAATTAAACAATGTGTTCCTGAGCAACTAATGGGTCAAAAATAAATAAAAATGGAAATTGACAGGTGTCTTGATACAAGTAATAATGGAAATGAAGCATAACAAAATTACAAGATACAGCAAATGCCATTTTAAGGAGGAAGTTTATAGCAGTTAAGGTCTACTTCACAAAAGAAAAAGATCTCAAATAAACAATCTAATAGTACATATCAAGAAACTAAAATAAGAAGAACAAAGTAAGTCTAAAATGTGTGGCAGGAAGGAAACAAGACCCACCTGAGCAACGTGGCGAGACCTCATTTCTACAATAAATCAAAAAAAATAGCCAGGCGTGGTAGCGTGCACCTATAGTTCCAGCTACTTGGAAGGCTGAGGCAGAAGAATCACCAGAGTCCAGCAGGTCGAGGCTGCAGTGGCAGGGAGCGGCCACTGCACTCCAGTCTGGGTGACTGAGTGAGACTCCAACTCAAAAAAAAAAAAAAAGATAAAAGAAATGAATGAAGTAGAAACTAGAAAATCAATAGAAATTAACAATGAGAGTCATATTTGAAAAAGATGAACGAATCCAGCAATTGTCAGCTAGATTAAGAGAAAAAGATAGAGTACTCAATAAGTAAAATCAGAATTGAAGAAGACAGTTAGAAGACTAACAAAACAGAAATACAAAAGATTAGAACAGATTATTATAAATAGTAACTTAAATAACCTGTAAAAAATGAATAAATTTCTAGACAGATGCAATCTATTAAGAAAGATTCATTAAAAAAAAACAAAACAGAGAATCTGAACAGACAGAAGTAACAAGATTGAATCAGTAATATAAAGTTGATTATCAAAGAAAAGACAAAGACCTGATGATCTCATTGCTGAATTCTACCAAGAATTGAAAGAAGAATGAATACCAATTCACCTGAAAAAGAAGTGAAAAAGAAGGTATACTTCCAAACTCATCTTATGTGTCCAGACTTCCTCTGATACCAAAGCAAGGTAAAGACACTAAAAGAAAATAACATTACAGGCCAGTATTCTGATGAAGAAAAATGTGAACATTCTTAAGAAAATATTATCAACTCAAAGTCAATGACACATTAAAGGTATAATTCACCACAATCAAGTGCGATCCCAGGGATATAAGTAGTTTATCATACACAAATCTATAAATGTTAAAACTATACTAGCATCACACAAGAATAAATGATATGATCATTTTGAGGAATGTAGAAAAAACACTTGGCAAAATTCAATATCATACATAAGTAATATTCTCAACAAATTTAGTTTTAGGAGAAATGTATTTCGACACAATATAGACAAAATATAGCAAAACCACAGCTGATATCATACTCAATGGAAAGGACTTGAAAGCTTTTTCCCTGAGATCCGGAACAAAACAAGGATGCCTTTCTTGTCACTTCTATTCAACATAGTACTAGAAATCATAGTCAGAGCAATTAGGCAAGAAAAAAATTAAAAGCTATCTAAACTGGAAGGAAAGAAATTAAATTGCTCCTGTTTGCAGAGGACATGATTTTATATATATAAAATACAAACACTTAAGAAAAACTGTTAAACAAACAAATTTTGTAAAGTTGCAGGATTCAAATCAATATTCAAAGATTTCATAGCCTACACTAAAAATGAACCATTCAAAAAAGAAATCAAGAAAACAATTTAATTTATGATACCTGCAAAAATATATAAAATAGTTAGAAGAAATTTAACCAAGTAGTTGGAATACCTGAACACTGAAAACTAGAAAACTTTGATGAAATAAATTAAATATGACATAAAGCATGCTGAGTTCCATGATGTGCTCAATGATTGGAAGGATTAACATCGTTAAAATGTACATACTAACCAAAGGAACCTACAGAGTCAATGAAATCTCTATCAAAATTTCAATTGCATATTTCACAAATAGTAAGGCAGTTCTAAAATTTATGTGAAAATACAAAAGACTCTGAAGAGTCAAGCAATCCTTAACAAAAGAAACAGTATGGAACGTATTCTAAGATCAACCTCACAATTGGTCATAAATCAAGCATAAGCAAATTTAGAAGGACCGAAATTCTACCATGCATCTTCTCGGACCACAGTGGAATAAAAATAAACATTGATGCCAACAAGGTCCCCCCAAAACACACAAATACATAGACACTAAACAGCATGATGCTAAACAACTCCTGGGTCAATGATGAAATCAAAACAGAGATCAAAAGATACCTGGAAACAAATGAAAATGAAGAAACATCTTACCAAAATCTCTGGGACTCCTTAAAAGCTGTAGTAAGAGGGGAATTTATATCCTTACAAATACACAAGAAGAAAATGGAAGGAACACAAATTAACAGCCTAACAAGGCACCTAAAGAAGCTGGAAAAGCAAGAGCACAAAAACCCTAATTTCAGCAGAAGAATCCAGATCACCAAAATAAAAGCCCAAATCCAAGATATAGAAGACAAAAAGATAATACAAAAAAATCAATGAAACAAAAAGCTGGTTATTCGAAAGGATAACCAAGATCAATGGTCCCCTAGCTAGACTGACCAAGAAAAAAAATGAGAAAAAACCAAATAAGCACAATCAGAAACACAAAAGATGAAGTCACATCTGACCCTGAAGAAATACAAAAGATCATTGGAGACTACTACATACACTTGTATGGAAACAAACTTGAAAACCTTAAGGAAATGGAGAACTTTCTGATATCACACAACCTACCTAGGTTGGAACAAGAAGAAATTGAGACCCTAAATAGACCACTAATAATCAAGGAAATCAACTACATAATAAGAAAACTACCTACAAAAAAAAGCCCTGGTCCAGATGGCTTTCCGGAAGAATTCTACAAGACATTTAAGGAGGAGCTGATACCAATCCTACTGAAGATATTCCAGGTGATTGAAAAAGATAGAACTCTCCCCAAATCATTTTACAAAGCCAACATCACACTGATACTCAAGCCAGGGAAAGATCCAACAAAGAAAGAGAACTACAGGCCAATATCTTTGATGAACATAGATGCTAAAATTCTCAACAAGATCCTAGCAAACCGAATTCAACAATGCATCTCAAAAATCATCCATCATGACCAAGTAAGCCTCATTCCTGGGATGCAAGACTGGTTCAACATTCATAAAACCATAAATGTAATTAAATATATCAACAGATGTCAAAACAAAAACCACATGATTATATCATTAGATGCAGAAAAATCTTTTGATAAAATCCAGCACCCCTCGAACATCTAGGCATACGGGAAACATACCTCAAAATAGTAAAAACCATCTATGAGAAACCCACAGCCAGCATACTCCTAAATGGACAAAAATTGGAAACACTTCCCCTGAAAACTGGAACATGACAAGGATGCCCACTCTCACCCATCCTGTTCAACATAGTATTGGAAGTCCTGGCTCGAGCAATCAGAGAAGAGAAGGCAATCAGAGTTATCCAAATAGGAAAAGAGGAAGTCATTACTCTTTGCAGAAGATATGATTGTGTACCTTGAAAACCCAAGAGAATCTGTCAAAAACCTCCTTACACTGATAAAGACCTTTGGCAAAGTCTCAGGATACAAAATAAATATGCAAAAGACAATTGCATTTCTTTACACCAATAATAAACCAACAGAAACCCAAATAAAAAACATAATTCCATTCAAAGTAGTCAAGAAAAAATGAAATACCTTGGCAGCTTCCTAACCAGAGACGTGAAAGACCTTTACAATGAAAACTACAAAACACTGCTCAAAGAAATCATAGATGACACAAACAAGTGGAAAAATATTCCATGCTCATGGATCAGAAAAATCAACATTGTGAAGATGTCCATCTTACCTAAGGCAATCTACAAATTCAATGCAATACCCATCAAATTACCAGCAACATTGTTCTCAGACTTAGAAAAAACAACACAGGAATTCATATAGAAACACAAACGTCCAAGAATAGCCAGAAGAATCCTCAGCAAAAAAAAACAAAGCAGGTGGTATCACATAACCAGACTTCAAATTTACTATAAAGCTACAATCATCAAAACAGCTTGGTATTGGTACAGGAACAGGCATATAGACCAATGGAATAGAATTGAGATTCCAGAAGCAAAACCTCAATTTCTCAACCAACTCATCTTCGACAAAGCTCCACCACCTACCACTGAGGAGAGGAGAACCTATTCAATAAATGGTGCTGGGAAAACTGGCTGACCACGTGCAGAAGATTGAAACAGGACCCCTCTCTATCCCCATGCACAGAGGTTAACTCCAAATGGATCAGAGACCTAAATATAAAACCTCAAACCATAAGAACCTTAGAAAATGAAGGACATACCCTCATGGAAATCGGAACTGGCATCCAATTCCTGAACAAAACTTGAAACCCACAGGTCATAAGAGAGAAGATAGACAAGTGGGACCTTATTAAACTGACAAGCTTCTGCAAAGTCAAAGAAACCATCAGGAGAGCGGGGAGATAGCCTACAGACTGGGAAAAAGTGTTTGCCAACACCAGGTCTGACAAAGGCTTGACATCTTGGATCTACAAGGAACTCAAATGTGCTGGAAAAAAAAAACCCATTATAAAATGGGCAAAAGATATGAACAGACACTTCACAAAGGAAGACATCCGAGCAGCCAACAGACACATAAAGAAATGTTCAACCTCACTAATTATCAGGGAGATGCAAATCAAAACCACACTGAGATACCACCTAACTCCAGCCATAATGGCAATTATCAACAACTCAAAAAATAACAGCTGCTTGAGAGGGTGTGGCGAAAAGGAACACTTCTACACTGTTGGTGGGAGTGCAAACTAGTGCAACCTCTGTGGAAAGCAGTGTGGCGATTCCTAAAAGCTCTAAATATCAACCTCCCATATGACCTCGCAATCCCCCTACTGGGAATATACCCTGAAGAACTCAAACCACTCTATAAAAAAGATACCTGCACACGTATGTTTATTGCAGCATTGGTCACAATAGGAAGAACCTGGAAGCAATCATGCTGCCCATCAAAAGAGGACTGGATTAAAAAAATGTGGTACATATACACGATGGAATACTATGCAGCCATAAAAAAGAAATCATGAACTTTGCAGCAACCTGATGGAACTAGAGTCTATAATACTAAGTGACCTCTCACAGAAACAAAGATCCGAGTATCACATGTTCTGACTCATCCAATGTAATCCTATAAGAAAATGACTGACAGTAATGGGAAACTATGGGGGGGAGGGAGATGGGATTAATGGTAGCAAATATCTGTCTGGGGATGGGGAAACACCTCTTATCAACAGGGTGCCTAAATGAAACGTATTTGTATACCTAACCCTTAACTGTACCCCACAATATCATAATAAAAAAAATTGATATTAAAAAAAAAAAGAAACAAAACTGAAGGCATCACATTACCTGACTTCAAAATATACTGCAAAGCTTGTCATCAAAGCAGTGTGATACTGGCATAATACAGACATATGGACCATTGGAGAGGAATAGAAAATCTATTTTAAATTAATTGAATTTTGTCAGCAAAGGTGCCAGAAGCACACAATGGAGTTAGAATAATCTCACCAGTAAATAATATTCGAATAACTGTATACCCACAAGCAGTAAAATAAAATTAGATATTTATCTCATGCTGCATCCAAAAATCAACTCAAAATGGACTACGACTTAAATGTAAGATGCAAACTGAAAATAAATTAGAAAAAATATATAGAATAGGAGCAAAATTACATGGCATTCATGTGGGCAATGGAATTTTTACCCCAAAAGCACTGGCAAAAATAAATCAACTGAATCAAACTAAAAAGATTCTTCATAGCAAATAACAAAGAGGAGAGAGAACATATAGAATGGTAAAAAATATTTGTAAATAATACATCTGATAAGGCTTTAATATATATACAGCATATAAAAAACTAAAAAAAACAAAAAACAAAAAAAACTCAGCCGGGCTCGGTGGCTCAGCCTGTAATCCCGTGTCTTGGGAGGCTGAGGTGAGTGGATTGCCTGAGCCCGCGGGTTCGAGACCCGCCTGGGCCACTTGGTGAGACCTCATCTCTACAACAAATCAAAAATTAGCCGGGCGTGGTAGCGCGCGCCTGTAGTTCCAGCTACTTGGAAGGCTGAGGCGGAAGGATCGCCACTGCACTCCAGTCTGGGTGACAGAGTAAGACTCCAACTCGGAAAAAAAAAAAAAAACAAAACTGAATAGCAAGAAAACAAATAAACTGATCACAAAATGGGCATAAAAATAAGGAAAACATAAATAAAGACAAAATCAGTTATTGGAATAGGTAAATAAAACTGATAAATGCCTACCATGTGGTGGTAGTTACTTAGGTGTATACATTTGTCAAAATTTACATATTATACATCTTTAAATGTTGTATTTTATTGTATGTAAATTATACTTTAAGAAGTTGATTAAAAAATAAAATGATGTAAAAAAACAACAAAAAAATACCTGGGCGTAGGACCTGAATAGATATTTTTTTAAAAAGACAAACAAATGGCCAATAGGTATATTTTTTTAAAATTCAGTGTCACTAAGTGTCAGATAAATGCAAATCTAAACAAAATTAGATATCATTTCTCAGATGTTTCAATGATTATTATAAAAAATGGAAAGATAACAAGTGCTGGCAAAGGCTGTGTAGAAAAGAGAAACCTTAAACACTGTTAGTATGAATGTGAATCAGTACAGTCATTATGAAAAACAATATAAAGTTTCCTTAAAAAATTAAAAAGAGAGTTACCATATGATCTAGTCATTCCACTACTGGGTGTGTATACAAAAGAAATGAAATCCATATGTTGAAGAAATATCTACATTTCCATGGTCATTACAGCATTCATTATTCACAATAGCTAAGATATTAAATCATCCTAAGTGTCCATCAAGAAATGAATGAATTAAAACAAATGGTATATATGTACAATACAATACTATTCAGTCCTAAAAGTGAAGGCAATTTGTGTGTGTGTGTGATCACATGAATGACTTTTGAGGACATTATGCTACATAACATAAGTCAAGCAAATATATACAGGCTGAAAATAGATAAGTGATCTCCTTGGGCCGAAAGTGGCAGAAGGAGGCTTGGGGGAGAGGGAAGAGATGAGGAATGACTAATTGCAGTTATGGAGTTTTTTGGGAAGATGATGAGAATGTTCTCAAACTGGTCATGGCTGTGGTTGCACATTCTGGGAACAAACTAAAAAGCCATTAAAATGTACATTTTAAATGGGAGAAATGTATGAGAAATGGATCTCAATAAAACTGTTTTTAAAAATAAGTGAATGTTTTCAACAAACAATATCAGACAAGATGGCCATCTTTGAAGTTCTCTATGTGTAGATTTCCTAGTTTGAGTCACAGCAAGAAAGTAGAATCAAAGCAAGGGTCTTCATGTCAGCAATGATTTTACTGGATTTACTAAGTGATTACAGAGAAAGGTAGTGATACACTGTGCAGAATAAAGCAAAGAGAAAAAAAGAAAACAGTACGTATGTGTTATTGAGCTGGTCGCCACTGTTAGGCAAGAAGACCTTTTAAGATGTCACAGGGAACGTGCCTTAACATTCTAGGCTCAGTTGATAGTAGAGGGGTTTGTTTAATTTCCTTCTCCATTAGTCAAAAGACACCTCATGGTCTGTTCGCTTCTTCTTATATCTTTGTTGTATACGTGAAAATTTTATAACATTACATCAGAGAAGTCCGAGGCTCAAAAGTGGGAAATACATAGTGCAGCTGAATCATGATTTGACCATGTCACACTAGTGGGAAGTAGGTTTTCAAGTTATCAGCTGGCTTGAAAGATGAACTAGAGTAGGTAAAGTTGTTCACAGGAGAGTCCAATTTATGAAATAGTCCCTGAATATTCTCACTAGTATGTTACTTGAATCTCACATTCTGATTTAACATAATGCAATTATATTATTGCATATTTCCTTTAAAATAAATTTATTATTCAAAAAAATTAAATTTGAATTACCTAGTAGTATAAAGGTAATCATCCATAATTTTAGGATTTGTGTTTGCTTTCAAATACAAAACTTATGTTGATAAGTGTTTTGTAATTTATTTTTGAAACACTCTCAAAATTATAGAAAATAATAAAATTCAGTACAAAGATCTTTTTATCAACTATCTGAGAATAAGTTGCTGACCTGTTTTTACCTTACCTTTATATGTTTATTATGTGTTTGCCACCAAGAATAGAATTATCCTATATAAACATAACAAAATTATCAATATCAGAAAATTAACATTGATACATTACTGATATCTAATCCTCAACTCCCATTCAATTTTTAAAAGTTTACTCTTACAATATCTTGTATAGCAATATAGTCCAGTTTTTATGAAATGATTCTTATCTTCAGTACAAAATTGTGTTTTGTACATTCAAGGTACTGAATGTGAGGGTCACATCATTTTAATCTCTTTTGGTCTAGTGAGGCTTGTTTATCCTTAACTTTCATGACTAACATCTTTGAAGTTCATATATTTTGTTCATGTCGGATGTCCTTCAGTGTGGTTTGTCTCATATTCTCATGATTATATTTGTCAGAAATATGTATTATAATGGAATCGTAACATATATGTTGTGTCCTAATAGGTTGTATACAATTGAATTTTACCCCATGGAAGATGATCTTTACTTTAGCTATTTGATTAGGGTGATTTCTGTCAGGTTTCTCCAATAAACACTCACTCTTTCTATGTAATTCATAAGCACTTTGTGGAAAGATACTTTAATATTATATGGATATCTTGTTTACCAATAAGCATTTCATTTATTCATTTTTTAAATATCAGAATAAGTTTATTTCCCCCTTTTATTCAGTTAGTTATATTCTCTTATTGAAAATATATAACTTGGTGTTTGAATTATTCCAAAATCAGCTAGTAGGAGCCTTTTCAATCTAGTTTCCATGTCTCTTTGACGTGTCCTCATCATTTATTGAGGGCTTTGTTTTTAGAACAATAAGATGTTCAGCCTCATTTTATCTTTGCTTTAGCCATGGAATCAGCTATATTTCCAAAGATCCTCAGATTTTTTTTTTTGTAGAGAATTACATTTTGAAGCCAATATTGAAGTGCTAGATGTACTTATTACTATTTGGCTGTCACTGTTTCAAGAATATCAGAGTTCATTCTAGTTTTTTTCATTCTATATTTGTAATTTTTTCTCTAAGAGAGAAAACTGATTCATATTACTCTTAATATATTTTCTTAATTGTCCAGAACCACTGTAGGAAATGGATTTCTCATTGCTTCAGACTCTTCCTCACATTACGTTGATGCCCTCTTCAACTCACATAGGCTTGAATATCCCAATTATGGCCACCATTTCACAAAGATATCCTACTCATCACTGAAAGGCTCTACCACCCAATGCAGGCCACAATTATATAAGTGGACACTTTCTTTACCCTCTTTAGACTCTGACATCCACATCAGGCCACATTCATGCAGAGGTGCTATCCTTGGCTCACTTAAGTTCTGACTCTACATGCCAGGTCATTCTTCTGGATGAATATGCTTTTTACTCTACTTTAGTTTAGATACCCTCCACTAAGTCGCCTTCAAGTCTGAATGCCATCTCATATTTATCCTATTGTGCTCTGACTTCCTATGCTTAACCAATTCACGTGAACCCTCATCATCCTGTTCTGATTCCTTCCCTCTGTTCTGACACATCATAATCACCTGCCTTCATTCCTTCTACTGTTTTAATTGTAGATGCCTAACTTATTATGGCCTGCCTACTACCTTTATGACTATGAATTATCTAAATAGTAATAGTAATAGATCAGTAAAATTATCTGTAATGTCCTTAAATACAAGTATATAGCAATGTAATTAATCATAGTAAATTACTTCTACTCATTTCTAAAAAATTGCATCATCTTCAAGTCAGAATATAATTTTTTTTTTTTTTGTCACCCAGACTGGAGTGCAGTGGCACGCTCCCAGCCGCCACAGCCTCAACCTGCTGGGCTCCAGCAATCCTCCTGCCTCAGCTTTCCAAGCAGCTGGAACTACAGGTGCACGCTACCATATCTGGCTAATTTTTTATTTATTGTAGAGATGAGGTCTTGCCAAGTTGCCCATGCAGGTATCGAACCCACAGTCTCAGGCAATCCACTCACCTTGGCCTCCTAAAGTGCTGGGATTACAGGCTGAGCCACCAAGCCCGGCCAGGATATAAAATTTTAAGTGGGGAATTTTATAATGGATTTTTGTAAATGAGGAAGCAATACAATTATATTTTTTCTTCATGTCAAATTAGGAAACAATTCAAGAAGACAGATAAGAATAAAAATATTGGCTTTATTAGAAATAAAGCTGGATTAAATAATGCAATTTTGATGTGTGGATTAAAGTTGTACTCTTTATATTTTCTATCAAATGATGAGACTTTGAGAATAATAATTTAAAATTATATACTTTTCAGATTCACAGAATCACATTAATTCAATCTCAATATTAAAGAATAATAATGATTTCTTAATAAAGCAACCATGGCCCTGACTTTTACAGTGATCTACAGTGCTATCAATATGACAGACAAGACAAAAATTTAGTGGGTCAGGTGTTAAGTACAGATCTTCAAAGAAAGAGACAATAAGTAGTGTGCCTTGTATAATCATTTCCTCTTTACATCATCACATAAATCATATACATTTCCCATGCTGATTTTGCAATGACTAAATTAAAGACAGAAAACAGACAATAAATTTCATCAATATTTTACCCCCTGAGGGGGTATAATAAAATTCCCTTCTTCACTATAGGTTCTTCCTTTTTACACATTCTCGGTGTTTGATTATCTTCATTTGGGAGGCTTAATATTTGGGAGGCTAAATATCCAATCAATTGTAATGGGTATGAAAGTGCACATATAATCATTCTATGAGAACACTATTGCTCCTTTTCATGTGATGCTCTACTCGTATCAATCACTGTTATTTGTGTATTCTCCACAAGCATTTTTCAATTTGGGGAAATCTTAAAGCCTGCTCCAGAAGGCTTTTCAATGAGTGCAACAAAATAGCATTATTTTACTTTTTTTTTTTTTTTACACTTTTTAGCCCTCCAATACTGTTTCGTAAGCTAATGAGTGAAAACCCATTTACAATTGACACAATGCTGTGAGATAATTTCCTAACTTGTCTACTTTGCTATTTTTGGGGGGTCCCCAAAAATGTACTTTATTAAAAAATTGTATAATTATTCTTACATATTTAAACTTCAGTCACCTTCAAAGTACTCTCCATTTGATGCAATACACCTATCAAGACACTTTGCACTGCTCAAAACAACTTTTGAACTAATCAATCTTGATGCCTTTTAGTGTTTCTGCTTTTGTTGTTGTTACTCCTCTTCCACATCAGCAAAAACGTTTCCCCCTGAGAACATTTTTTATCCAGGGAAACAACAAAAAGTTACTTGGGATGAGATTGGGTGGATAGATAGGGTGGGACATGGGGGTCATGCCATCTTTGGTTAAAAACTGCTTCCAGAATCTCCATCCAGTTCCATTGATCTATATGCCTGTTCTGTACCAATACCAGGCTGTTTTGATTATTGTAGCCTTATAGTAAAGTTTGAAGTCTGGAATTGTGATACTTCCTGCTTTGTTTCTTTTGCTAAGGATTGTTTTGGCTATTCGTGGTTGTTTATGTGTCCATATGAATTTCTGTATTGTCATTTCCAGGTCTGAGAAGAATGATGTTGGTAACCTAATGGGTATTGCATTGAATCTGTAGATTGTCTTTGGTAGGGTGGAAACCTCAACAATGTTGATTCTTCCTATCCAGGAGCATGGAATATTTTTCCATTTGTTTGTGTCTTCTTGGATTTCTTTGAGCAGCGATTTTTAGTTCTCATTGTAAAGGTCTTTCACTTCTCTGGTTAGGAAGATACCAAGGTATTTCATTTTTTTGTTGTTGTTGAGGCTATTGTGAATGGTATTGTGCTTTTTATTTGCGTCTCTGCCTGTTTGTTGTTAGTGCATAGCAGTGCAACTGTCTTTTGCATGTTTATTTTGTACCCTGAGGCTTTTCCAAAGTCCTTTATCAGTGCAAGCATATTTTTGACTTATTCTCTTGGATTTTCAAGGTATAGGATCCTATCATCAGCAAAGCCTCAATTCCTCAACCAACTCATCTTTGACAAAGCCTCCAACAACAACCACTGTGTAGAAGAGAACCTATTCAGAAAATGGTGCTGGGAAAACTGGCTGACGACATGCAGAAGATTGAAACAGGACCCCTACCTATCATCATACACAAAAATTAAATGGATCAAAGACCTAAACATAAACCTCAAACTATAATCTTAGAAAAATGCAGGAGACACCCTTATGGAAATTGGAACTGGCAACCAATTCCTACTCAGAAACCAAAAGGTCAAAATCTTAAGAAATAAGATAGACAAGTGGGATCTCATCAAACTAACGAGCTTCTGCAAAGCAAAAGAAACCATCAAGAGAGTAGTGAGGCAGCCCATAGAATGGGAAAAAATATTTACCAACTGTATATCTGACAAAAGCCTAACATCTAGGATCTACAAGGAACTCAAAGGCGCGGAAAGGAAAAAAACAAACAGCCCCTTTAAAAACTGGGCAAAAGACATGAATAGACACTTCTCAAAAGAAGTTATATGGGCAGCCAACAGACACATGAAAAAGTGCTC
>NW_007248696.1:95365-102258 GCF_000164805.1 Carlito syrichta
GCTCTATTCACAATAGCAAAAACATGGAACCAACCATGTTGCCCATCGAAGCTGGACTGATAAAGAAAATGTGCTACATATACACAATAGGATATTATGCAGCCATAAAGAAGGACACATATATGGGCTTCGCAACAACTTGAATGAATTTGGAGTTGATCATACTCAGTGATCTATCACAGAAACAAAGAAAATAGTTCCATATGTTCTCACACATAAGCGGAACTTGAGCAATTATAATACTTAAGAAAGTGTTTGGCAGTAATGGAAAACTGTCAGAGGAGGTGGGGGTGGGATTGGTAGTTGAGGGAAACTGCTAGGGCAAGGAGGGGCATACCTCATTAACAAGGGTACCTGCGTATTCAATGTTTGTATACCTAACCCTGAATTGTACCTCACATCTTTATATTAAAAAATAAATAATAATTAAAAATACAACAACAACAAAAAAACTTCTGAACACTCAACATGGTATGGGCAAATGTATTGTCATGGTGAAAGAACCAGTCACCTGTGTGCCACAACTTGGGATGTTTCCTCTGCAAATCGTGAGACAACCATCTCAAAACTTCCAGATGAAAACTTTGGTTAACTAATTCAGAGAAACAAATTCTGAGTATTCTACAAGGTGGACTGCTCTCTGAAAGATTATTATTTTCTGAGGAGGTGTCCCCCTTTGTATGTTACTAGTATGGTGTCAAAATAAATGTAAATAGAATATGGGTTTTTCAAGCCAGATAACACATAAGATAAATATATTATTTGATTGTAGCTAGGCAATTGGCAACTTATTATCACTTGAAGGAAGGCAAATTGTGTGTGTGTGTGTGTGTGTGTGTGTGTGTGTGTGTAAGTTCTGGAAGAAATGTTTGTTTCTCTGGCTGCTTGTCAGATTCCAGTTTATTACTAAATGTCTAATATTCTCCTTCTATAAAAGAGGTACATGTTTCTATGCTTGTGGAATGCCATAAATGTACCTGTAACCTGTCTTCAATAACTGACTTCAGGAATCTAAAGAAAAAAACTTTAATTTCTGATATAAATTTGGGAAATAAAAATGACAGAGGTCATTGGGTTATAGTTATTTAGAAGGACATCTGTACTTTTTTTTAAACTATGCTGTTGATCAAAATATACAAACTCTTAAGTAGTTATATTAGTTTTGTGCTGTGTAACAAGTAGCAACTAGCAATTTGAATTAGTTATATTATATTTTTTGTGATTCATAAACTTGGGTACAGATTAGTGGATTATTTGCTGAGAAGCTCATCAGGATGAAATCAGTGTCAACAGAGACTGCAATTATATGAAGCTTGAGATCTTTTTTCCAAGCACACTAATGTGACAGAGTTCAGATTTTTATTGTGTAGCACTGAGGTCTTAAGGTCCTAGAGGTCACCTTCTGTTTCTAGTCATGTGGCACCTCATGTGGCCCCTCTACATCACAGAGGTTTATTTCTTCAATTCAGTGAGAGATCGTCTTGGCTACATTGTGTGTGTATTTGAATTATTCTATCTCTGACATATAGATATTTTTATAAAATAGACACCTCAGTAGGTCAGACCTATACGGGATAATGTTTATTTAATTCACTTAAAGTAAACTGATTATATACTTTTTTTATTTTAAATTTTTTATTTTAAAAATGTGGGGTACAATTGAGGGTTAAGTATACAAATATTCATTGTGCAGGTACCCTTGTTGATGAGGTGTGCCTCCCTTGCCCCAGGCAGATTCCTGCCAAGGCCAATCTCACCTCTCCGTTCCCCCACCCCTCTGCAGTTTCCCGTTACTGTCAATCCTCTTATAGTATTAGAACAGTTGTTCAAGGTCCGTTTATGAGTGAGAACATGTGACACTCAGTTCTTTGTTTCTGTGAAAGATCACTCAGTATTATAGACTAAGTGCATCCAGGTTGCTGCGAAGTTCATGATTTTGTTCTTTATGGCGGCATAATATTCCATTGGGTATATGTATCATATTTTTTAAAATCCAGTCCTCTTTCGATGGACAGCATGGTTGGTTTCATGTTCTTGCTATTGTGAACAATGCTGCAATAAACATACATGTGCAGGTTTCTTTTTTATAGAGTGATTTGAGTTCTTCTGGGTATATTCCCAGTAAGGGGATTGCGAGGTCCTATGGAAGGTGTATTTTTAGAACTTTTAGGAATCGCCATACTATTTTCTACACTCCCACCAACAATGTAGAAGTGTTCAACACATCCTTTCTAGCATCTGTTATTTTTTTGAATTATTGATGGTGGTCATTCTAACTGAAGTTAGGTGGTATCTCGGTGTAGTTTTAATTTGTATCTCCTTGATGACTAGTGAGGCTGAACATTTTTTCATGTATCTGTTGCCTGTTCGAATATCTTCTTTTAGCCAGGCTCGGTGGTTCAGCCTGTAATCCTGCACCTTTGGGAGGCCGAGGTGAGTGGATTGCCTGAGCCTGCGGGTTCGAGATCTGCCTGGGCAGCAAGACCTCATCTCTACAATAAATCAAAAAATCAGCGGGCGTGGTAGCGCATGCCTGTAATTCTGGCTACTCGGAAGGCTGAGACGGAAGGATCGCCGGAGCCCAGCAGGTCGAGGCTACGGTGGCCGGGAGCGGCCACTGCACTCCAGTCTGGGCGACCGAGTGAGACTCCAACTCAAAAAAAAAAAAAAAAAAAAGAAAGAAAAAAAAAATATCTTCTTTTGAGAACTATTTATATCTTTTGCCCACTTTGTAATGGGGCTGTTTGTTATTTTCTTTTCAGCATGTTTGAGTTCCTTGTAGATCCTAGATGTTAGGCCTTTGTCAGACACAGAGTTGGCAAATATTTTTTCCCAGTCTGTGGGCTGTCTCCCTGCTCTCTCGATGGTTCCTTTGGCTTTGCTGTCAAACTTGTCAGTTTGATGAGGTCCCACTTGTCTGTATTATCTCTTATGGCTTGGGCACTTGGGGTTTTGATCAGGAATTGGTTGTCAGTTCCAATTTCCACAAGAGTGTCTCCTGTATTTTCTAAGGTTCTTATAGTTTGAGGTTTTACATTTAGGTCTCTGATACACTTGGAGTTGATTTTTGTGTATGGAGATAGGTAGGGGTCCTGTTTCAGTCTTCTGCATGTAGTCAGCCAGTTGTCCCCGCATTATTTACTGAATAGGTTCTCCTCTCTCCAGTGGTTGGTGGTGGAGGCTTTGTCAAAGACGAGTTTTGAGGAATTGAGGTTTTGCTTCTGGAATCTAAATTCTCTTCCATTGGTCTATATGCCAGTTCTTGTACCAATACCAGGCTGTTTTGATTATTGTAGCTTTATAAAAAAGTTTAAAGTCTGGGAGCGTGATACCTCCTGCTTTGTTTTTGTTGTTTTTGCTGTTGCTGTTGTTGGGTTTTTTTGCTAAGGATTGTTTTGGCTATTCCTGGTCATTTATGTTTCCATATGAATTCCTGTATTATCATTGCTAGGTCTGAGAAGAATGTTGCGGTTAACTTGATGATTATTGCGTTAAATCTGTAGATTGCCTTAGGTAGAATGAACATCTTAACAATATTGATTCTTCCAACCCATGAGCATGGAATATTTTTCCACTTGTTTGTGTTATCTTTGATTTCTTTGAGCAATGTTTTGTAGTTTTCATTGTAAAGGTATTGCAGGCCTCTGGTTGGGTATGCACTTTATTACATCTGTAAAATCCCTTCACCTTTTCTATATAAGGTAACTTAATTAAAGTAGTGATATCTCATCATATTCAGAAATCTTACCCACAATCAAGGGGAAGAGATTACACAAGGCATGAATACCAGAAAGTGAAAATCTTGGGAACCATATTAGAATTCTACCTACCATAGTACTAATTAAACTCTACAAAACTATCTGAGGATGCACATGCTTAGTAATGTGGTAAGAGTCCATGTTAGATGTGAGAAGTAATCACCACAAAATTCCTATGGGATTCTTCTGACCATTGCAGAGACATCACCAGACTAACCTGAAACCAATCCTGTGTGTACATGCACACGCTTGCATGTGCCTGTGCGTGCGTGCACGTACACACACACACACACACACACACACACACACACACACACAGACACACACTTTAGCATGAGTCAAAAGCCTAAGATACTCATTCTAATAAATGGTCATAATGAGTAACTGTTGCTAAAGACAATCTTTTACCACTAAACAATGTGTTTTCCCAGATGAGCTATCAAGATATGGGAGGAAATCAAGAAGTGAGTTTGTAAATCATCCTAGAAATTAGAAACTTGATATTGTGATACATGTGATCTATGGTAAAGGTATATGTTCAGACATATGCTCCCATTCACTGGAACTGAGTAGTTCTACTACTCTTTTGCATCATGTGCAATGAATTCTAGGAAACTTTGATAATGATAACCTTGCCAAGGACATCAGATTCAGCATAATAAGCTTACAAATAGACCAACTATATGCAGAAAGTCAAATATCTCTCCTGGAAATTAAGACCATGGATTCATTCTTGGGATGGTTGTATGTATAATAGGGAGGAAAAACTGATTTCCTATTAAAATTGTGAAAGAGTGACATGGCTATTGAAGCAGTGCTGGAACTTTCACTAAGAAAATGTTTCACCATCTAAATCAGTAAATCGCAAATTGGCTGTCCTTTACTATTATTTTAGAACTTGTAGAAATATTACAAGCTGGGCATTATCCCAGACCAATTAAGAGAAAAAATATATCTTAGGATAGGACCGATGCATCTATGCTATTTAAAATATACTCAAATGATTACAATATGCAAACAGAATGAAAGATCACTTACTCAAATTGCAGTTTTTCCCCTTATTCCTTTGTATGTCTGTCTTGGATCCAATAACAAATTGTCTTGATTATTGTAACACTGTAATAAATCTTGATGTCAAACAATGAATGTGTTCCAACATGATTTTTTTCTTTTTTAACAGTTTTTTTTTCTATCTTAGGTCTTTTATATTTCCATGTAAATTTTAGAATCAGCTTGTCAATTAGAACAAAAAAAAATCTTGCTAGGCTTTTTTGGGGGGGATTGCATTGAGTTTGTAGAACTATTTGGGGATTATTAACATAATTACAATATTGAGTCTCTATATCCATGATTACATTATGTTACTCCACTTCTTTTGGACTTCTTTTATGTTTCTAATAATTGTTTGTAAATAATGTTTTATATTTTATATACTTATACATATTTATATATTATATACTTATTGATTATAAAAGTCTTCAGAGTTCAAGTTTTGCATATCTCTTTATCATACTGACATCTCATGAAAATTTATATTTTAAAATATTTGTAAATATTTTTATTTTAGTTTCTAATTATTCTTTGCTAAATTATAATCTTTTTAAAAGATTTTTATTAACTGTTTTTTTATCCAGAAAACTTAATAAATTTATTTGTTAATTTTGGCAACTATTTTTTTTCTTCTGTTAGTGGATTTTATGCATAGACAATCAGGTTATTTGTTCATAAAGGAAGTTCTACTTCTTCCTATGTATCTAAATGCCTATTTGGTTTTTACTTTTGACTTATTTTATTAGTTAGAATATTTATCTAGTTCAATGTTTTAAAAAATGACAAGCATACACACCCATGCCTTGTTCCTGATCTTAGAGTAAAAAGCTTCGGTCTTTTACCATGAAACTATTTTATGCAAATTCCCTTTATAAATTTGGATAAGCTCCATTCTCATCATAGACTGCTCAGAGTTTGTTATAAATCAAAGTTGAATTTTGACAAAAGCCATTCTTACATTTGTTGAGAAAGTCAGATATTTTTATCTTTGATGTGATATGGTGCATTCCATTGATTGATACATTTCTTGGTTAAAGTTTACTTGAATCATAATGTTTCATCATTTTTACATACTACTAGATTCAATTAGCTAAACTTTTACTAAGAATTTTTACATTTATGTTCAGAAGAGATATAAAATTATTTTTTTTTGGTAATATGTTTATCGGGTTTTCATGTTGAAGCTGTGAAGTTCTCATACAATATTCTAAAAATTATTCTTTTCTCTTTAATTTAATATAAAGGTTGTTACAGAAGTGATTTTATTTATTTTTAAAAGTTTGATAGAGATTGCCACTAAATTTATCTGAGGTTGCAATTTTATTTTAAAAGACATTTTCAACTAAAAAATAATAATTATAAACTGGTATATGAATATTTATACTACTTAATTCTTCTGTAGAAACCTTTAGCTTTTAGTGTGCATTTTTAAAGAAATGTATCCATTTCATATGTTATTGAAAAAGTCATTCCTAATATTCTCTATTATTTTAATATCAGAAAAATCTGTATTAGTGTTACCTTTCTCATTCCTAATATTGGTAATGTGTAGCATAGCACTTTCTGGACAAAGAATTATTGAAAGACACTAGAAAACTGCTTGATTTTACTTTCAAATTTCAGAAACTATGACTTGTTTTTTCTCTATAATTTTTAAATTAGGTTTTTAAGCCATATCCCCTCTACTTTTAAAATCAAAGTATAATCTATTAGTTACTAATATTTAGATAAATTTCTTGTACCCATAAAAATTTTCAGAGAAAACAAGAGAGAAATATACTGATCAACTTACAAAAGGACCCGTTTTCTGGTCATTTAAAATTACTTGTCATTTGAACCATATACATAGGATTTGTGAATGAGTACCTCAATTGTTAAAAATTTCATAATGTATTTTATTAATTTAGAAAGGATCCAGCTATCAACCATCAAAATAGTTTATATAAGGCTGAGGTGAGTGAATTGCCTGAGCCCGCGGGTTCGAGACCCGCCTGGGCAGCGAGACCTCATCTCTACAATAAATCAAAAAAATCAGCTGGGCGTGGTGGCGCATGCCTGTAATTCCGGCTACTCGGAAGGCTGAGG
>NW_007248696.1:102278-155751 GCF_000164805.1 Carlito syrichta
GTTGTGGCGTGCGCCTGTAGTTCCAGCTACTTGGAAGGCTGAGGCGCAAGGATCGCCGGAGCCCAGCAGGCCGAGGCTGCGGTGGCCGGGAGCGGCCACTGCACTCCAGTCTGGGCGACAGAGTGAGACTCCAACTCAAAAAAAAAACAAAAACAAAAAAAACAAAACAAAAAAAAAAAACAAAACAAAAAAAAAACAAAATAGTTTATATATAAAAATCTATATGAAATGTCATTATGTATTAAAATTTAAATATCTTTCTCTGGAGCATATTATTAAAACTACTCTGATTTGTAAGAACCTGTTATAATTCTATAGTCCAGGTAATCTAAAACTTGTTCAAAATTTTTTATAATTGCATTCTCTTTTTCTTTTTTTTGAGTTGGAGTCTCACTCTGTCACCCAGACTGGAGTGAAGTGGCTGCTCCCGGCCACCGCAGCCTTGACCTGCTGGGCTCTGGCGTTCTTTCTGCCTCAGCCTTCCAAGTAGCTGGAACTACAGGCGCACGCTACAACGTCGGCTAATTTTTTGATTTATTGTAGAAATGAGATCTCACCAAGTTTCCCAGGTAGGTCTCGAACCCGCGGGCTCAGGCAATCCACTCACCTCAGCCTCCCAAGGTGCGGGATTACAGGTTGAGCCACCGAGCTCAGCTGCATTCTATTTTTCTATTGTTGCTTTTCAGATCTATATTCAGAAGTCAAGGATATATTTGTCATCTTTAAAAATACAGGATTTTGTTTTAAATATTATAATTTGGATTTTAGAGTTGCTTCACAATTTGCTTTTTTATTTTTAGGCACTTAAATCTAAAATTTATATAGTTGATAGTACACCTTCATGCTTTTCCAGAAATTTATTTTTTGAGTGTAAACATAGCCTAAGTACTAATTTGTATATGCTTTGATAATAAAAAAATTACAATATAAAAAACTAAAAATCCGATACTAAAGAAGTATCTTTTCCATTCTCCACAGACAACAGGCTTCAAGGATTGACAGTGTATCCAGGAAGATTTAAGATTTCTCTCAATTCTCCGATGGACACTTTCAATATATTAAGGAGGGTATTTTCTAACTTGGTTACAACTTAATTCACCCCAATGACTGTACTACCCTGTGTCCGTAGACAAAACTCCTGTGCATAGTAAGTATGATGGCTATGCCTTTTGAAAAGTATTGCTAAAGACTGAAAAGACACTATTTTGGTTATATTAAAACAGTCATTTTGAAAAGACTTAGAAACTTGTATTAAGTTGAGCTGGACTAAATGTAGAAGTTGCTTTCACTTAAAAGTGAACATTTTTCCTTGCCCCTCCCCTTCACTGTCTTTGGATCTTGTAATTGTTGCTGGTACTGAAGGAAACACAACCATCTTCATTGAGCTTCCTGATAAGCAGAACACACACACAGACACACACACACACACACACACACACACACACACACACACACACACACACACACACAATAACTGCATGTCCCTGAAAACGCCTGCACTAAACATAGATAATAAATGGGTTCTGCTGAAACTTTCTAAAACCCAGAAATCCAGAAATGTATCAGTTTCCTTAGTCTCTAGATGACTACTTTCTTTCATTGTATTAATTTTATATATAATATTTAATCAAGCCTGGTGAACCAGAATTCCTGGAATAAGCAAAAAACTGTAACCAAATAGAAAGTACACAGCCTCAGGTTGTTCAAGGTAATTGTAACTTAGACAAATGGCACAATTGATGTAATCTGATCACCAGTTTGTGACAGTAAATGCTTGGGGTCTAAACACTGATTTAGAAAGAAACTGAGTAATGGCCATAAGACACATAGTAATTCTTAACCAGTAGTGGGAAAAAGATAAGTAACTGTATGTTTTCTTATAAATACTGGATGGAAATTCTGCTTAAACAGGTTTTTGGTGGATACTCAGTCTGCTCCCTGATCCCATGGTATCAGAATAAAATACCTTTCTTCTCCCAGCTTTCTGCTTCTGGTATTTGTTTGACCACAAGGGAAGCAGCTGATTGTTGGATCCGGCTATGGCAGTATCCTGTCATATGTCCCTAATACTATGACTGCTAGAAGAAAATTATAGAGTCAATAGTATTCAGTCGTGTAAGAATAACTTACAATTTAGACCACAATTTAAATATAAGATGCAAATACATACAAAAACTCACTTGGAAATAATTTAGAAATCTTTGCCATTCCATGGTTCCATACTCATAAAAAGTAAAAAATAAAAAGTAAAAGAGTGATAAGTCAGCATTATAGACTGAGCTGTTCTTAATGAGGTTTCATTTAGGAAGTGAGAAGGTGGATGCGGATTGTGCAAAACAACTCATTCAGCATAGGAACTGAACATGAATGTAACCACTGACCCCAATTAGGCTGCCGGTACTACCCCTAGTGCTCCCCACTGTCTTAGGTCTGAACTTGCCAAGGCTCTTTTTAAGGAGCAATCCAGATAATTTGCTTATATCAATACACCAGCTCTTTATTACTGCTGACAATCAGAACTCTTTAAAGGAAACCTGGAAATGCCAGATAGCCACAGGGGTGGCTGCATCTAAGGAGACTGCAGTGTCAAAGTCTGATGAGATACTCTCCATTTAGAGCTGGGTCATTAGAGACAGCCCCAAGCAACAAGATACAGACGAATTGTCTTCAGTAGAAATTATCCTCAACTCTGGGTAAAAATATTAGTTTATATTAAATTCATCACATTATATGGAACCTAATTTTTTAATGTCAGTAAAGACTGGTATTTCTTTTTTTTTTTTTTTAAGACTGGTATTTCGTAAGGAGGAAACTTACTAATAGAAAGATAGTTACAAACCTCCTTTAGTTCTTGATTCTTTTCAGGAAGCTATAAAAAACAAGAAAAGAATTTTGTTCTGTTCTGTTTTGTTTTCTAAGAAAAATAATAACCTTTTGTGGAGCCTGTTTCAGTGGAATCTGAAGCCACTTCCAGCTCGCCTTTTAGAATGATTTTCATGCCTAAACTATGTTTTGGTTCGACTCTGATCTGTTCAGGTTTTCCCTGGTAGGCAATTTGTTACATGTAAAAACTATTACAATGCAAGTTTTGTTTGGGTGCAGGCTAATTTCCAGATGTTTCTTGTTTCATGGGTGAGCTCATTGGGGTCACCCACATATATCACAAAAGAAAGTGTCATATATCCAATTAATCAAAAGAATTGATTCTAATCTGAGAGTTTATAATGCTTTAAAGTTCATTCTGCTTGAAAGAGAAAGAACTGTAATCGTTTTATGGGAGCTAAACATTTCCTTATCTATATAAAATGGAATAGATTGGGATAGCACCTATTGCATCCCAAGGTTATTTATTTAACTAGGACAGATACACATTTTCTTTGACTGAGAAGGACAATGGTTTGGCTCAGATAACAACTTGTGTTGCTAATTGACAAGTATTTGATTAGAATGGGTTAAATAAGGTTTTATGGCCACTTTAGTGACCACTAAATTAATACATTTGTTTTTTCCTGGAAATTAAAATAGAAAAATCTGTGAAATAAACATTATAAGAACTGATGTCTTCACACTTTATACATACTTTGTAATGTTTGTTTAGATTATTTAAGCCTTTGATGGTAGTTTTGTTTGCTGAGTATCTTCACAATCTTTTTTTCTTCTTTTTAACTAAAATAAATCATGTCAAGTATAGAATCAACTGTATTATTTGATGTTTAAGAATGATCTTTTAACTTAATTTAATATAACTTAATTTTATCACTTTTGAATGTGAGTGTAGGCTTATATTTGATATATTATTTTTAGCATAAATTTATAAATTATTAAGGCCACATAATATAATGATCCTAGATTATGTTAAAATCAATACAGCATAATATTCTCAAAATTTCTTAGAAAATAAAAACTGAATTAAAACAAACTCAGAAGAAGTCAGTTTTGTTGGATTTTTGAATTATCAGAATTTTAAAATTGGTTTTTAATTAATTTACTCCAATCAGTACATTGGTTTCCAACTGAGTCACTAAAATATTCAAATTCTAACAAGCAAGCAAAACAATTGTATTTTTTATAACAAAATAATATTTGATAGTATCCACACTGCATAGATAAAAATGTTTTGCCAGAGAAATCTAATTACCTACTCCTTAAAATGTGTTTTTAAAGCCTTCATTAGAGAAAAAAACATGAGAGCTTGCAAGAAATCCAGAATTTAATGCCACCTTCAAGCCTACTGAATCAGAATTGGCATTCCAATAAGATTCCCAAGTAATCATTGAGAAAATTAGCATTCGAGATTTATGGATCAAATCATTGTCCTAATAAATATGGAAACAGCAAAAATAATAATAATAAACATTGAGTGAATGGTCACTGGTTCCACGTCTTATTTGAAGACCTGTATATGCAAATTATCTATTATTTAATCCTGGGAAAAAATTATAGGTTTATTTTTGTTATTACATTATTATTTCAAAGAAACACATCTAGTGACTGTGCAGTAGTGTGCCAGTTAAGGGATTCTGATTCTAGAGTTTGCATGATTAATCATGACATAATACCAATTTCCTATTATTGCAGCTTATGGGAACATGATATTTTTTCAAGAAAATAATTATTTAACATTTTGCAATTCATGAAATATTGACTGAGCATCCACTACCACTACATGAGAGACATTGTTCTTGGCTCTGAGGTCACAAAGCAAACAAAGTGCATGAAATATCTGTTCTCATGGAGTTTACACTTTTAGCAGGGGAAGGTTATCCAGAGTAGCTACAATTCAACACTTGATTTTCATTGACTGGGGAGATAGGTTCTAAGATGGCCTCCAGGCATTCTACTTCCTGATATTTGCATCCTTTTGTGTTCTTCCATTTGTGCATTAATGGAACCTGTGAATTTAGGTTATATAAGATGGTAACCTATCTGACTGGGGTACACTCTCTCCTTTATTGACTGTTAAACAGCCTGTTATATTGTGAATTGCCTATGAAAAGAATTACATGACCATCAACTAAAGGGAGACCCTGTTCAAAAGCTAGCAAGAAACTGGGCTTTCAGTCTAGCAGCCTGCAAGGAACTGAATTCTCTCAATAAACAAGAATCACATGAGTTTGGCAGCTAACCCTTCCCTAGTTAGTCCTCATGAGAATCAAGCCATTAAATGCAGTCTTGAAAAAAGCCATGTCCAGGTTTATGACCAATAGAAATTGTGAGATAATAAGTGTGTACTATCTTAAGCTGCTAAGTTTGTGGTAATTGGTTATGCAACAGACAACTTAAAGATTGTCTCATTACAAATAAAATTTGTCTTGTGTCATTTCATATGCCTAATCATTAATTAGTCTTTCAATAAATATTTATTAACTGCTTTGTGTCAGATCCTGTCCTAGTTAGGTATTCTGAATTATCAAAGAATGGTATTTCTTATAGGATTAATCTAAATGTAAATACATATCTTGAAAAACACACAAAACAGCAAAATGTGAAGTTTTGATTCCAACTTAACCTTTTGTAGATTTCTAGCAAATTCAATCAAACATTAGTTAAATTAAATTTTTGTTATAGGAATTACATTTTTCAATGCTTCTAATTAATGTTCTATGTTTATAACATATAGGTGAATCCAACAAAATGATTTATAAATTGTAAAAGTTAATGTACTTATACAGACTCCTCTGTTTAGATAAATAATATTTGAATCTACATTATTCAATAATCTTTCTTTTTTTAAATTATGATATTGTGGGGTACAGTTAAGGGTTAGGTATACAAATATGCTTCGTTCAGGCACCCTTGTTGATAAGAGGTGTCACCCCGTCCCCAGACAGATGTTTACTACCATTACTCCCATCTCCCTTCCCCTCCTCCCCCATAGTTTTCCACCACTGTCAGTCATTTTCTTATGGTAGTACATTGGATGATCAAGGTCTACTATATGAGTGAGAACATGTGATACTCAGATCTTTGTTTTTGTGAGAGGTCACTCAGTATTATAGACTCTAGTTCCATCCAGGTTGCTGTGAAATTCATGATTTTGTTCTTTTTTATGACTGCATACTATTCCGTGTATATATACCACATTTTTTAAATCCAGTCTTCTTTTGATGGACAGCATAGTTGGTTCCAGGTTCTTGCTATTGTGAACAATGCTGTGATAAACATTTGTGTGCACGTATCTTTTTGATAGAGTGATTTGAGTTCTTCAGGGTATATTCCCAGTAGGGGGATTGCAGGGACATATGGGACGTTGATATTTAGAGCTTTTAGGAATTGCCACACTGCTTTTCACAGAGGTTGCACTAGTTTGCACTCCTACCAACAGTGTAGAAGTGTTCCCTTTTTGCCACACCCTCTCCAGCAACTGTTATTTTTTGAGTTATTGATAATTGCCATTCTGACCGGAGTTAGGTGGTATCTCAGTGTGGTGTTGATTTGCATCTCCCTGATGATTATTGAGGTTGAAAATTTCTTCCTGTGTCTGTTGGCTGCTCGGATGTCTTCCTTTGTGAAGTGTCTGTTCATATCTTTTGCCCATTTTATAATGGGGCTGTTTGTTTTTTTCTTTACCAAAAGTTTGAGTTCCTTGTAGATCCAAGATGTTAAACCTTTGTCAGACCTGGAGTTGGCAAATACTTTTTCCCAGTCCGTAGGCTGTCTCCCTGCTCTCTTGATGGTTTCTTTGGCTTTGCAGAAGCTTGTCAGTTTAATGAGGTCCCACTTATCTATCTTATCTCTTATGGCCTGTGGGTTTCGGGTTTGTTCAGGAATTGGATGCCAGTTCCAATTTCCATGAGGGTATGTCTTTCATTTTCTAAGGTTCTTATGGCTTGAGGTTTTACATTTAGGTCTCTGATCCATTTGGAGTCGATTTTTCTGTATGGAGATAGATAGGGGTCCTGTTTGAGTCTTCTGCATGTGGTCAGCCAGTTTTCCCAGCACCATTTACTGAATAGGTTCTCCTCTCCCCAGTGGTAGATGGTGGAGGCTTTGTCAAAGATGAGTTGGTTGAGAAATTGAGGTTTTGCTTCTGGAATCTCAATTCTATTCCACTGATCTATATACCTGTTCCTGTACCAATACCAAGCTGTTTTGATGATTGTAGCTTTATAGTAAAGTTTGAAGTCTGGTTATGTGATACCACCTGCTTTGTTATTTTTTGCTGAGGATTCTTCTGGCTATTCTTAGACGTTTGTGTTTCCATATGAACTCCTGTGTTGTTTTTTTCTAGGTCTGAGAAGAATGTTGCTGGTAATTTGATGGGTATTGCATTGAATTTGTAGATTGCCTTAGGTAAGATGGACATCTTCACAATGTTGATTCTTCCAGTTCATGAGCATGGAATATTTTTCCACTTGTTTGTGTCATCTTTGATTTCTTTGAGCAGAGTTTTGTAGTTTTCATTGTAAAGATTTTTCACATCTCTGGTTAGGAAGATGTCAAGGTATTTCATTTTTTTTGTGGCTATTGTGAATGGAATTGTGTTTTTTATTTGGGTTTCTATTTGTTTATTATTGGTATAAAGAAATGTGATTGTCTTTTGCACATTTATTTTATATCCTGAGACTTTGCTAAAGGTCTTTATCAGTGTAAGGAGGTTTTTGACAGATCTCTTGGGTTTTCAAGGTACACGGTCATGTCATCTGCAAAGAGAGATAACTTGATTTCTTCTTTTCCTATTTGGATACCCCTGATTGCCTTTTCTTCTCTGATTGCTCTAGCCAGAACTTCCAATACTATATTGAACAGGATTGGTAAGAGTGGGCATCCTTGTCTTGTTCCAGTTTTCAGGGGAAATGGTTCCAATTTTTGTCCGTTTTGAATTTTGCTGGCTGTGGGTTTTTCATAGATGGTTTTTACTATTTTGAGGTATGTTCCCCATATGCCTAGATGTTTGAGGGTTTTTATCAAGAAAGGGTTCTGGATTTTATCGAAAGCTTTTTCTGCATCTAATGATATAATCATGTGGTTTTTGTTTTGACATCTATTGATACATTTAATTACATTTATGGCTTTACGAATGTTGGACCAGTCTTGCATCCCAGGGATGAAGCCAACTTGGTCATGATGGATGATTTTTGAGATGTGTTGTTGAACCCGGTTTGCTAGGATCTTGTTGAGAATTTTAGCATCTATGTTCCTCAAAGATATTGACCTGTAGTTCTCTTTCTTTGTTGGATCTTTACCTGGCTTGGATATCAATGTGATGTTAGCTTCATAAAATGATTTGGGGAGAGACCCATCTTTGATCATTATTGGTCTATTTAGGGTCTCAATTTCTTCTTGTTTCAAACTAAGCAGTTTGTGTGATGACAGAAAGTGCTCCATTTCCTTGAGGTTTTCAAGTTTGTTTCCATACAAGTGTACATAGTAGTCTCTAATGATCTTTTGTATTTCTTCAGGGTCAGATGTGACTTTATCTTTTGTGTTTCTGATTGTGTTTATTTGGGTTTTTTTCTCTCTTTTTCTTGGTCAGTCTAGCCAGGGGAGATTCGATCTTGTTTATCCTTTTGAAGAACTAGCTTTTTGCTTCATTGATTTTTTTGTATTGTCTTTTTGTCTTCTATGTCCTGTAATTGGGCTTTTATTTTGGTGATCTGGATTCTTCTGCTGAAATTAGGGTTTTTGTGATCTTACTTTTCCAGCTTCCTTAGGTGGCTTGTTAGGCTATTGATTTGTGATCCTTCCAGTTTCTTCATGTGTGTTTGTAGGGATATAAATTCCCCTCTTACTACAGCTTTCATGGCATCCCAGAGATTTTGGTAAGACGTTTCTTCATTTTCATTTGTTTCCAGGTATCTTTTGATCTCTGTTTTATTTCATCATTGACCCAGGAGTTGTTTAGCATCATACTGTTTAGTGTCCATGTCTTTGTGGGTTTTGGGGGGACCTTGTTGGTGTAAATGTTTATTTTTATTCCACTGTGGTCTGAGAAGGTGCATGGTAAAATTTCAGTTTGCTTATGCTTGATTTATGGCCAATTATGTCATCGATCTTAGAGTACGTTTATGAGTAGAATGTGTATTCTGTAGTCTTTAGATGGAGTGTTCTGTAGGTATCAATTAAGTCCATTTGGTCAAGAGTCACATTGAGGTTCCAGATCTCCTTGCTGATTTTTTGTCCTGATGATTTGTCTAGGGTTGTGAGTGGGGTATTAACGTCCCCAGTTATGATGGTGTTAGAATCAATATCTTTCTTTAGTTTTCCTAGATGTTGCTTTATGAAAGTTGGCACACCTATGTTAGGTGTATATATGTTTAGGATAGATACTTCTTGTTGATGGAGTGAACCTTTTATCATTATGTAGTGGCCCTCTGCATCTTTTTAAATTTTTGATAGCTTCAATGGTATTTAGTCTGAAATTAGGGTCACGACTCCTCCTTTCTTTTGTGTTCCAATCACCTGAAAATTTGTTTCCCATCCTCTTACTTTGAGTTTGTGTATGTCCTTTTTAGTGAGATGGGTCTCTTGAAGGCAGTATATTGTTGTCTGGTGATATTTCAGCCATTTTGCCATTCTATGTCTTTTCAGTGGTGCTTTTAGTCCATTCACATTCAGGCTAATTATTGAAATGTGAGAGTTCATCCCTATCATAGAGTTCTTATAGTTTTGTTGTTCCTCCACTTGGTTTTGGGGTTGGTTCATGTGTATTTTATTCTTTTTCCTGTACTCTTGTGAAGAACGTTGTTCTTTTTTCCTTTTCTTCTGTGTTTAGTACTTTCTTAAGTGCTTCATGTAGAGGTGGTTTGGTGGCAGTGTAAGTTCTTAGGGATTGGATATCTGGGAAAGATTTAAATTCTCCCTCGCTGATGAAGCTTAACCTGGCTGGGTAGGTTATTCTTGGTTGAAATTGACTTTGAAGATAGGGCTTCAAGCTCTCCTAGCCTGCAGTGTTTCTGTAGATAAATCTGCTGCTATTCTAATTGATTTTCCATGGTAGGTGATCTGACCTTTTTTTCTTGCTGCCATTGGTATTTTTTCTTTTATGCTTACTTTGTTTAGGTGAATTATTATATGTCTATGAGTTGGTCTTCTCATTTGTTGTCTTGCAGGGGTTCTCTGAATCTCTTGTGTTTGAATTTTTGCATCATTGATTAGATAAGGGAAGTTTTCTTGAATGATCTCATGGAAAGTTTACTCCAGTGTGTTCTCTTTCTCTGTTTCTGCTTCAGAAAGGCCAATTACTCTTAGGTTTGGTCTCTTGAAGTAATCGCTCATCTCTTGAAGGTTTTGTTCTGTCCTTTTGAGCTTGTTTTCTGTGTTTTTAAGAGTTTGAGTTAGTTTTATATTTTGGTCCTCAAACTCTGAGATTCTTTCTTCTGCTTGGGTAATTCTGCTTTCCATGCTTGTCAGTTTTTTATTTATTTCATTCACAGTATTCTTTATTACTGTTTTCTCAGATATTGGCTCTTTCCTAGTTTCTTCTTGTCTCTCCTCAATTCTTTTTAATCTCTCCATTAATATCTTGATATCTAGGTTTGTATTTTGAGGCCAGTCATTCTGGGGCTCCCCATTTTTTGCATTCCGAAGCCAGTTTTCTCAGTGTCTGCCCTCCCAGGGGTCTGGGAGAGACCCACATTCTTCTTTTGGTTTTTTTCATTTGTGTAGATTTTTCTCTCTCTCCCCTTTCCCTCCTCTTCTTTAATTCTGTTTTTCAGGGAAGGTGGGATTGCTTTTGTTTCACTTGTATAATCTCCTGTTCTTCCTTATGAGGGTCCTCTGACTTTGTTCACTTTTGAGGTTGAAGTGTGGGCTGTGGGCTGTACTTTTTGCAGTTTTGAGGCCTAATTGAGGGAGAAGTTGTGATTCAGAATCTATATGCTGATTCCAGCATCCACCAACAGGTGTATGAGCACACTGGAACCTATTTCCCACTGTCTTACAATCTGTCTGAGCAGCAGTATGTAGGTTTGGTCCCTGGATCAAAAGAAGGTGCAAAAGAGGAAAATAATGGAGGAAGGTGGGGGTCAATAGGAAGTTAGAAAGAGAGAAGAGTGAGAGGGAAAATAGACATACGTACCAACTAACAGGTGAAAAAGAGACACAAGGCTGGAGAGAAGTGAAAAAAACACTGAAGGGAAATTCCCTAAAGAATACTAGTAGCTACACAGAGACAGACCAATAAAATCATGAAACAGATAGTGTAAGTCAGAAAACAAACAAAAGTGAGCAAGACGTACAGTCACAATGATAAAATTAAAAGTCAAAATAAGAGATCAGACTAGCTCTGGAATCTTTCCTGAGTGCCTAAGTCACTTCAGCTCTGATCTCCAGTCTCTCCCCTTTGTTTTTGTTGCAGGCAGCTAGCCTGCTGCCTGGGAGGTCTGTGACACTTAGTTTCTCTGTTTGTTCAACATAGGGGAGGGGCTTTGTCTCCTGTTTAATGACGTTAACTTAGGAACCGAGGTGGAGGCTCTGATAGGTGGGCGGGGCAATGCAAATCTGCCTGGAGAATGGCTGAGGTGGCAGCTTCACTTTCGGGGATCTTTTCTCTCTACTTATCTGGGTCTCTGTGTGAGAGGCACCAGGGATCAGCTGCACAGCCAGGCGCTGAATCCGGGAAGTCACCAGCAGGCTGGGGTAGAGGAAAGGGTTGGGTGTTCCCTCCTCTGGAGCTGGGAGCCTCTGATCAGCACCTTACACAAGTTTGGGGTTCTGTTCCCTTACACAAGCTTGGGGTTGTGCACTGAGTGCCTCAGCCAGGGTGGGCCCAGGACTCCAGAGCTCCAAAGCTTCAAAGGGTAGATGGTGGCCCTGGGGCCCTCACAGGGTTTTTCAGCCAGAAATGGGACTGGTATCTCTGAGAGGCAGGTGTCTAGAGCCTCCCTGGGTGACCGGCAACTTGGTGCTGGGTGCTGGGCAAGATGATGTAGCCAGGGAGGGAGCCAAGAACCAGGGCTCCCGCACAGGCAGGAGTCACATATAGTGGAGCAGCAGCAGCCAGGGACCGCAATATCTCGCCCTGCGTGGGACTGTAGGTCCCTGGGCCTTGTACCAGTGTGGCTGGCAGTGGGCAGGGGCCTGCAGGAAGAAAAGTAAGAGTCTTTTGGGGAACTCATGTTTGGAGAATCTCACAAATTCACCTATGCCATCACCATCTTACCAGAACTCCCCAATAATCTTTCAAATATACGGTGGTAAAACTGAAGACGTAGATCATTTAGTCTTACCAAATTTTAATTTATTATTAATAGGATAATAATCATTACTGCAGATTTTAATTCCAGTTGTCTATTTGATATTTTAATTCAGATTTTCAGTAGAGTTTATCATTTGCAATGAACTCTTGAAGACTATAGTCAGATGCTTTAACGCTACCCTTCACTGGTAGAAGTGTGAGTAAATCACTTAATATTTGAGAGTGGACCCTTTAGGATCTGGATTAACAACATAAATGAAAATGTCAAGAACCAAGATTTGGTATAAATATATGGTGTTTAAATGATCTTTTTAAAAGTGTTTAAAAATAGATATACCCTATGAAAAATAAACTTGTTATTCCTCCCCATGTTAGAGTTAAAGAAGTAATTCTAGTCTACTGAAACTCAATGAGAAAAAAAGAGAGAAGAAAGAGAAAGAAGAGAGTAAGAGGAAAGGGAGAGAGAGAAAGAGAAAGAGAGAGAGAGAGAGAGAGAACCAAAGAGAGACAGGGAGAGTGAGAGGACAGCCTCTTGCCTAAAAGTTCAATAAGGGCTATCAGATGGGTAATATTAAAATCCAGGGTGTCAGCCAGGCTCGGTGGCTCAGCCTGTAATCCCGTGCCTTTGGGAGGCTGAGGTGAGTGGATTGCCTGAGCCCGTGGGTTCGAGACCTGCCTGGGCAGCGAGACCTCATCTCTACAATAAAAAAATCAAAAAATCAGCCGGGCGTGGTAGTGCATGCCTGTAATTCCAGCTACTTGGAAGGCTGAGGCAGAAGGATCACTGGAGCCCAGCAGGTCAAGGCCACTGCACTCCAATCTGGGTGACAGAGTGAGACTCCAACTCAAAAAAAAAAAAAAAATCCAGGGTGTCCTTAAGTAGCTAAATTAGAGGCTATTAAGATGCAAATAGTTAAGTAATAGATCAATTTATTTTTGTCAAATATAAGGGTGCATAAAGGATCAAAATAATTAAAAGAGATAATATTTTATATAATGATATTAAGCCTTTCCACCTTGAGCGTGGCCTGTAGACTAGCCACATCAATATCACTTGGAAGTACATTTTAAATGCACATTTTTAAACCCACTTTACACTCCCCAAATCAAAAGATGCTTTTTAAACATATTTCCAAAGAAAAAGTATAAAAAATAAAGTTTGAAAAATACTGACTTTAAATGAATAATTACCTTCAGATATGACAGTAAGAAAAATTTTTACCTTTTCTTACCCCTTTATGAATTTAATTTGTACTTGTCACTAAAAATTAATTTTGTCCTTAGGATATATACATGTCTTAGGAGTAGAAATGGAATGAAGTGCTTCTGAAATGAGATCAACCTAGCAGAGTTCTGCAGAAGAAAGAAGATAGGCCCTCAGCAAGGATTATTGTCATAAAGACAATTCAGTGAGGCTGGAAACTGGAACACCCATGAACCTATGAAGAGGCTTCAATTATTTTGATACTGATTGCTTCATATACATACATTAGTGAAAGAAAAATGGTGACTAGTCAGGGACTAATAAAGGCAAAGATAAATTATAAAATAAGATTTCCAGAATGTTAGTATGATGAACTAGCTCCACAAAACTGCTTCTCAGTAAAACAAGCATCATGGGCAAAAATTATAGTTTTAAGACTCATAACCATTTAAAGTGTCTGGAAATTGTCCTAAGGACATACAGCAAAGGAAAAAACATTTATTCAGGAAAATCTGCTAAAACCTGATAAGAGGACGACTATGTGGCATTTGAAATAAGACCCACTGATTCCCATTCACTTGGCAGGTGTATCATGACCTAGAACACAAGGGTTTTCCATAGTTCCTAATCAAGGTCCAGGGTTTCTTTCTTTTTTGTAAGGGAAATGCCACCAGTATTTTTCATTACCCCAACTAGAGTTTCAGAGACTAAAATCCAGGTGAGTGTAGCAAGGTCTTGGGTTCTATTCTTCCATGTACTGAACTCCCAATTATAATACAGAGGATCTCCCTCACAAAACATTGAGAACACTGGGCCCTGATTTCCATTTCTCAACTTTGTTTAAAGTGAGGGAGTTCAGCACAATAGACAACAAGTTAGGAAATGCGAGTCATCATGAAATTCCACAGCATTTATGTAACAGGTGCCTCAAAAAAAATAAAAGAAAGAGAAATGAACAGAAATAAATATTGGAAAAACCAGTGACTGAAAATTTCCCAAACAGATTAAAAACATTAATCTACAGTCAAACATTTTTTAAAATTCCAAATGGGATGAACAGGAAGTGATTCCACATCCCAATATATCATGCTAAAAATTATGAAAAACAAAGAAAACCCTAAAAACAGAAAAAAAGTACTTCTCATTTAGTAAAAACATTCAACAAGATTAGCTATTAATTTCTCATCAGACTCCAAAGAGGCATTGGTATCATATTTTCAAGCTGCTGAGAGAGAAAAAACATCAATCTAACAATAACTCTATTTCCAGCAAAAATCTTAAAAGTAAAGGCAAAATAATGACATCCCTGTGCAAGGAAAAACTGAGAGAGAATGTTGCTAACAAACTTGCCTTAGAATAAATACTAAAGGAAATCTTTCAGGTTGAAACAAATTCTTCAGACAGTAATTTGAATTCACATTTAAAAAAAGCAAAAAAACCCAACAACCCAACAATGATATTTATGCAATTATAAATAATTATCTAAACATATAATTTCTTCCTTCGTCTACTAAGTGATTTAAAAAGCAATTGAATTAAAATGGGATATATTTGCTTTGTCAAGCCTATAACGTATAGAAATCAAATATATTTGCCAATAAAACTGCAAATAAGGTGGGTGAAATACAAATTTTACTGGAATGAGAAAAAGATACAACATGGTCACTTGAATCCACAGAAATAGAAAACCAAAAAGAACTGATACAAATACTAATGTAGCAAACATTATAAACATATACTTGCTTTTACTTCTGTTTTTAGTTTCTTTAAAAGTGATAAAATTATATATAAATTAATAATTATAATAGTGTAGTACTGAATATGTAATACATGTGAGAAAATTAGCACAAAGGGCAGAAATGGAATACAGCTATGTAGGAGTAATATTTATAACTGCAGTTGTCCCTCAGTTTTCATGGGGAATCAGTTCTAGGACTTCTTACAAATACCAAAATCCAAAGATATTCAAGTCCCTGATATAAAATGTATTTGTATTTGGCCTATACACATCCTTCTGTATAATTTAACCATTTATAGTTTACTGATAATATCTAATACAATGCAAATGCCATGTAAATAGTTGTTATACTGTATTTTAAAAAAATAATGACAAGGAAAATAAGTCCATGCATCTTCAATACAGTACAGATACTGTGTTCATTACAGATCCAATTTATTTTTGATATTATTGATTCATGGTTGGTTGAATCTATGGAGGTGAAACTCACAAAATACAGAGGCCCAAGTCTCTACATACGTAGATGATAGATAGATGATAGAAAGATACACACATACATACATACATACATGCATACATAGGTACATAGATGCCTAAATGTATATATAGCTATCACAATAATTAAATAAGTATAAATTTTAATTAGATTCTGACGATATGTATATGGTAAGCTCTAAGAAGGTGCTGAACATATTCAAAATATAGGGAATATGTCATTAGAAAAATTAACGTGTTACTCTAGAAAATTTTTAATACAAAAAAATCAGTAAAGCAGGAATAAGAGAACAAGAAAAGTATGAGATTATAGAAATCAAAATGTAAATTGTCAGGCATAAGCAAACTAAACTATATCAATAATAGCATTAAATGACAAAAGATTAATCTAATCAAAAGGAACAGACTATCAAACTAGATTTTAAAATTATAAAACTACATGCAGTCTACAGTGCACACAATTTAGTTTTAAAGATACCAATAAGTTAAAAGTTAAAAAAATATATACCAGTCTGGGCAACAGAGTGAGACTCCAACTCAAAAAAAAAAAAAATGTACACAGCATACAAACAGCAACCTATAAAACTGGGGGTTGCTATACTAGTATCATATAAGGTAGGCCTTAAAACAAAAAAGTTACCAGAAATCAAAAGTGATATTTTAAACTAATAAAAGAGCCAATGCTTAAGAAAATAGAAAAAACTATTATAAATCTACAAGGGGTGTCAAAAATTGTATATACATTTTTAAGAGATGTTTTCTAGGTCTTCCTTTTCAAAGTTGAATTAAATTATGGTAGCAATGCATAATATAGCATTCACTCAATCGTGTTTACACCATTTTTTTTTACTCTCCTGCACACACATGGTAACACTAGCATTTATTTGATTAATGCCTTTCTTTGAGCAAACATATACATTTTTTGTCACCCCTTGTATATCCTTAACAACAGAGCCCCCCAAATGACTGAAGGAAAATATATTATGATATAATCCTCTGAACTCATGCACAAATCTAGACACAATTTTATTTAGCAGTCATTTATTGTTTCAGACTTGATGGCTTTTGTGACTTTTTCTATAACAATAATAGCATCTTCAGTGATACAATCCTGCTAGACTTTCATCGTGTTCTCTCTTTTAGGACTCTGTTCCATAGCATTGACAATCCTTTCCAGAAAGTTCTGTATTTAATGAGGCTTAAAGTTCGTATGACTCCCTGATCTACAGGTTAAGTTGGAGACATTGTGTTTGAGTGCAAGTTGACCATTTTGATTCCTTTGATGTTAAATTCATGGAGTTCTGGTAGCCAGAGGCATTGCCCAATATCAGAACTAGAAAAGTCAATCCCATACTGGCAAGGTATTTTCGGACTTCAAGGACAGACAATCATTGAAACTATCAACTAAAAAAACCCTTAATATCTATAAATTTTAAAAGGAGACTTTATTTCTTATAAAGGGTTACAGACTTCAGAGTGGCCATCTTGACTAACTGGAAATCATGGCCTCTGACAGAACCCAGGAACAAGCACTTTGAGGGAGGGGTAGGTGGAAGAGGGATTTATGTTGAATGGGTTAGCCAAGTATACATATTTAACAGTTTTTAAAAGGATCTATGAATATTCATTAAGAATATTCTAACACATGTATACTGAATAAACATGCATGTTGCATACGAGCCATGTTCACTTTGGGGTGGAGACAACATATAATTAGTTGGGTCATGTTTGTCAAAGGTGAAGCAGGTATACAAAGGAATTCAAGTGTGCCGTGTCTGTAATCTATCCATGGTCAGTGGTCTCTTGTCCAATCAAAGTTGTAGGGATAGCTGTGGAACAGGGGCATGTTATTCAGTGTCTGTTGACGGATGAGTTGCAATTGTTTTAGTATTGCTTATCTTGAGGTCAGTGCTTGTTTAGCTCCTCAAGAAAGAGAAAAACAGTGTAACAGTTAAAATGTAATTTAGTATTTAAGTATAGGAGTGCATAACTTAACCCTTGTCTGTCATAGCCTAAGGTCATGTTTATGATTTTATATCTTACTGCCACCAAGAGTTTATTCTGTCAGTCTTATGATCTCCATTTTAATGTTAATGTTGATCAGTTCGATCTAAACCACAAAAGTGGGGGTATAATGTGGTGGAAACTCTAGTCTCATTATGTCCCATAGCTCACTTTTTAAGGTTTCTCTGGGGTCTTCTCCGCCAAGAGACTGTTCACTTAGTCAGTTGGGGAGTTTAGGATTTCATTTTTGTTCTTAGAATCAATTCAGAGAAAGGGTTATTGCTGTCCAGGCTTTCTTATTGTACAACCAAAAGAGTGGCAGGTGCTGTTTATTGTTTCTCTTCAAGGATTGGGGTTAGCACCTTTTGTTGTTGTTGTTGTTGTTTTGAGTTGGAGTCTCAGTCTGCCACCCAGACTGGAGTGAAACCGCAGCCACGACCTGCTGGGCTCTCGCGATCCTTCCACCTCAGCCTTCCAAGTAGCTGGAACTACAGGCGCGCACTACCACGCCCAGCTAATTTTTTGATTTATTGTAGCGATGAGGTCTCACCAAGTTACCCAGGCGGGTCTCAAACCCGCGGGCTCAAGCAATCCACTCACCTCAGCCTCCCAAGGGCACGGGTTTACAGGCTGAGTCACCGAGCCCGGCTGGGTTAGCACCTTTAAAGACAAGCCCAGTCCTGATAATACACTTAATTGTATTTCACAAAACAGTAGAGTTAATTGATCACTTTCTGCCTTAAATCCTGGTGCTCAGTACTCTTCCCTACTTGTAAATGTTCATTGTGGCATCTTTTCTCCAGAATAAAACACTTTAGTATGAATTATAAACCTGTTCAGACAGATATGATTTCTCCTCAGTGAATTTATTAATAGCATCTAAGAGTTTGTTCACTGCCTTTTGGTCAGAAGAAGCTGCCTCTTCTGTTATTGTAACATTTTTTAAAAGCCAAACTGTTTTAAAATGATCAAACCATCTTTTGCTGGCATTGAGTTCTCCCATTTTAGACCCTCGCTTTTCTTGTGCTTTAGGCTGTCATATAATGACGTTGCATTTTATGGAATCATATTAGTGTCTATATGTATGCCTTTCTTAAAGCAATCCTGCACCCATATAAAAGCTGAATGTTTAATATGAGAAGATATTTTGCAAATAGTTCCGGGTTTTTTGCCTGCTAGCATAGCTGCTATGACAGTTTCACTTTTTTTTTTTTTCCTTTTTTATGCAATAGTCTTTATGCTGGAGTTATTTATCCAGCATAAGTTATAAATGGAAGGAGTTATAAATGGAAGGAAGCCACAGCGGCAGACCTCAATCTATGGTACATATTAGGCAATTCAATTACTTTTGGTTATGTCATGACTTTTTGCTGATTCTTAGGAGCACTTTCAGCACCACTAGTGGTTTCATTTGGGTCTCATGGTGTTACTCAGGTTTAAGTTATTGAACCAAACATGATGAAAAATACATGAGACTTGTGATAGGTCATTTTTATTGTTACATGCAATTTACTGGAGACAGAAACTACGCATGTGGAGATGATTAGTGTCATAAGGCATTTTAAGGAGATATTTGCAACACAAACTTATTGCATTAGCAACAGTAGATTGCTATAAAATGATTATAGTAGTATATTATGGTTTGTACTACAGTTAAATTAATGCAGTTATGATATAATACTGCAACTTTATGTTTGTTTATATTACTCCCAACTGCAAATGGTGCCATGAATTATCTGTAAGTACTTGCATAAATTTTGGTACATTTTAGCTTATTATAGATTTGTATATATTTCATGGTAGTAAATGATGAAATACACTGGTATCTATATATATTTTACACTTTCATGACATACCAACCTTTTTCTAAACTTTTTCAACATTTGTAAGCTATCTGGTTCATTGCCAATTTTTTTTTAATTGTTGAAAATCTCCAAAAATAATTCTTACATGTTTATTGAAAAAATTTGTGTACAACTGATCCTGTGCAATTCAAGGATCAATTGTATCCTGAGTAAAATTTCTTAAATATGAACCTAAATTATTTGCTAAACATTCAATTACTGTATCTCATGTTAAATTTATAAAACTAAATTTCTGAAAGATTGGACAGTTTTGCATTTTTACAATCTCTTCAAGTCATATTAATGCACACAAGAAAAGATTGCAATTATTGCATTGTAGAGAAGGACATTAAAGTTAAAAGGAGTGTTAATGTTGGTTATGTTGCTCCTACTTGAAATACTTTCTCAATGTTGAATCATATTGTTTACTCCAACTAATTGATCTATTGTGTACTGGGTTAGTTTTCTCTTTTCACAATATTTTAGATTCAAAATGCCATATTAGATTGTCATAAAATGTTAAGCAAAATATTTGAGCAGTTAGTAATTATTTATGTTTTATAATTATATTTTTTAACTTAGCTTGTAAGTTTTAAATTTTTAGAAACTTTATTTTAATTTTAGAATGCTACATCATTCTATTGAACAAAAATAGTCAATTAAAGTTTTATTCGTGTTGGTAATTATATTTTGCTCATGCTATAATAGTTGTTTTTAAGATTTCTATGATTGATAATTTTATTATTTAGTGTTTCATTAATGATTTAATTATTAAAACATTTTAATAAGGTTTTATTAAAACATGTTATGAATTGCTAAAGGAATCATGTCAAATATAGTATTAATATCTTTATATTCTTGGCATCATCTGCTGTAGATAATATAAGTTTTTCAGTTCTCAGTGACATTAGTACTTTTTCTTACTTCATTTGGGTCTTTAATATATATTCTGAGATTGACACATGTTAGTATTAACTTTTGTCAAAATTGAGGTAAGTATTGTGCAGTAAATAATGTTCATGCCAGGAAAGGCCATTACCTTGACATATACTCTGTACCTGTATTTATTTGTGTTGCTGTGTAACAAAGTATCTCCAAATATTCAGCTTAAAACAAAAAATATTTATTATCCACCATATTTTCAAGAGTTATAAATCTGAATAGGACTTCGTTAAGTGGCCTATGTCGGAGTCTTTTCCGAATTTGCTGTAGAGACATGCAAGAACCCTTATAAAGGCTTGATTAAGGAAGGATTTTCTTCCAAGCTTATTCACATGGCTGTTGGCAACAGGCTTCAATTCCTTACCACATAGACCTCTCCTTAATGCATCTCAAGATCTAGATTTCCAAGAACAAGAGAGAAAGAAAGAGAGAGAGAGAGAAAGTATTACGCAGACTTATTGGTCTTTTATCACCTAATACCTGATCTGGAAGAAACATACCATATCTTCTGCATGGTCTACTGGTTTCTCAGACTGTCCCTTCTAAAATGCAATCATTTGCATAAAGGAAGTCAGTTATCACTGGAACACATCTTAGAAGCTGCCCACCACAATAACTTTTCTTGCTATTTTGGTTATTGTGTCTTTGTAATTTAACGTTTTCATAGGCAAAAGCAATAGCTCATAGCATTCATTTTACAGACAAATAATGTTAACATTAAGTATTTCTCCATAGTATATATTATTTGTCTGTTACTTGTCATAGTCAAACTTCTATAATTAGTTACCATCACAAATTATTTGACAAATTAAGTTGACTTTATTTCTTCACATTCTATTCTTTAATAAACCACTCCAACCAGACTTTCATCTTCATCATTCTACTAATGCATGGATTTTGCACGTATTATTAGAATTTTTATGATGCCAAATCCAACTGTTTTTAAAAGTCCTTATCTTACTATACTACTTGGTAACTTTGTGGTGGTAGGTCACTCTTCCCTCTATAAACATTGTTTTCTCTTTCCTAGCCTCGTTTTTATCCTATTCCATAATTAATGCTTCTCATCTCATTTGCTGACTCTAAATCAGGGGTCCTCAAACTACGGCCCATGGGCCACATGCGGCCTGCCGAGGACGTTTATCTGGCCTGCCGGGTGTTTCTGCCACCTTAACTTGTTACGACTAGCAGTGACAAATGTGGAACTGGACATTGACCATCTCATTAGCCAACAGCAGACCCATAGTTCCTACTGAAATACTGGTAAGTTTGTTGATTTAACTTTACTTGTTCTTCATTTTAAATATTGTATTTGTTCCCATTTTGTTTTTTCACTTCAAAATTAGATATGTGCAGTGTACATAGGAATTTGTTCAGTTTTTTTTTTTTTAAACTACAGTCTGCCCCTCCAATGGTCTGAGGGACAGTGAACTGGCCCCCTGTTTTAAAAGTTTGAGTACCCCTGCTCTAAATCATATCTAAAAAGTCAGTATTTTGGAGTTTCTCATAGCTTGGCCCTCTTCTTTCAGACTTTCTCACATCAGCAAACGGTAGTAGTTTTCATTCAGTGGCCCAAACCAGGCATTTAACTATTATTCAAGCCAATTCATCACCAAATACTCACAACTCTATAGCCATCCAAATATATTTTAACTACATTAACTTACTTTAATTTCCAGTGACAATCTTCCTGTTCAGATTAATACCACAACAGTGTTATGTTTTATGTCTTCTGCTTTTTTATACAGCAACCAGAATGAGTTTTATGAGTAAAGTATATTATGCTATTATCAACTTTAAATATTTGGTGTCTTCCCTTTGGACATAGAAAAAAATTACCATATAAGTCTCTCCCATGACAGAAACATTTTTGTATTATCTGGCCTTTTTTTACTGTTCAATACCATCTGTTTCTACTCTCCTGCAGTCACATTATAATTTAGTCATAATTCTCTTACGTGTCTTAGTTCCTCAAACATATCAAACCTTGTTTTCTTCACGGTCTTTAAACAGGTTGTATTAACCCTTTCACAATTAGATTTTTAGGATAATACAAAGATAGTCAGTAAGACAGTAATCAGTACAATAATTATCATTATACCATGTCCTTCTGAATAACCCCATTTCCTGTAAGATAAGTGTTAAAATTCTCAATTTGCTTGAGAATGGAGGAAGTAGGGAGATTCCCTTCATGATTCAAATAATAAATTTTTAAAAAACTTGATCTTGTGCTCAAAATAATAGAACATTATTTTGAGGATATGTAGATACGAATACTTGAAAAAAATGGATAGTAGGAGGGACAGTTGGAGCCAACAAGGGACTGGTTAAGAAACAGGTCAGGGTAGACAGCAGAATACAGTATCAATCAATCTTTCTACAACCGTATGTTCTCTTCCTTTATAGATCTATATCATCCTTTCAGTCTACAATTTGATTCTATCTCTTTTTATTTGTTCATATTGGAGAAGAGTTGCCTTACATAGTACAGGTTTTTAGATCATGTAAATCAATGATTAAGTTGATTTCTGATTCTCATTTCCAGATTTGGAGGAGTCAGAAACTAAATGCTCCAGTCTGGATCAACTTTCTATTCCTACTCTCAGCAGCAATGGACTACTAGGGAGAATAATATATAAAACCATCATTGAACAAAGTTTCTCCCTCCCAGGTTTACTCTTATAGAAGGGATATTATGTGTTGATCAGAAATATTTTTAAAACATATTACAAGCCCTTCAAATATGGTTAAAATATAAATTTAACTTTATATGTCACCATATTCTTCCTACTGTCTGGTCATATAATCAAATTTCTATGGGTAAAGACCGCCAACTATTAGTAAATAATATACTTGAAAAATTTTTTTTTAAGTTTTCAAACAAAGTTTTTTAGAGAAAGAAGAGAGAAAGGAAAAAGAGACATGCCTGAGGTGGCATGGGCAAAAGAAACTGCTATATTTGAAAATTTGTATTTTAAGTCTCTCATTGTCAAATTACTTGAGAACACCTGAACTTTAAATGGAAGTGTATTACAAAAAGTTAATATATAGAGAATAATTTTGTATTGATTAAAAAACCTTATTGTAATTTCTATGATTGTTTCTTCTTTATTTGTGTGCTTATTCTATATTAGTTTCTCAAGAGACTCTATCTAATATATTCCCTGTGATTGTTATCTTCATCCTAAAAAAGCTCAACTCTACTTTCAACACACAAAATATTTTGGATATTTTTCTCATGCTTTATAAGTGTATTCCTGGTTTTGGAGCTTTCCTGTGTTTTTTTATGGACAGTTCACAGATTTCTCTAGCTATATGAGAGAGATAAGACCCTTAACATATTCTGTACAAGGCAGATATCCACACCTTCTACTTTGTGCTCTAATTCATCCAGACATCTCTGCTTGAACTTTTTTACCCTTTTATAACTCTTTAATGGTCAATGTAAAAGTTACTACCTCAACAACAGTTTTTCAAATCTCAATAGTTAAAAAATCGTGACAGCTTTTTTATATACTCACAATTTTTAAATTGGATTTGTATAAAATGTTTTCTCCACAGATGTCTGGAATTCTGGATAAATGTGTAATAGACTTGTTTATTCTGCAAAACTATTTTCTTAAAAATAAAAAAAAAAATGCTTTTCTTGTAGCCACCTCATATAATACAGAAACTGGCATAAAGCAGGCACTAATTCAAGGTTTGGTGAATGAAGGAGTTATTTCAGTTCTCCTTTTTCCTATCTTAAGACAAATAATAAAATAAATAGGATGCATTATGAGACTGCATTTGCATAGATTTAGAAATACAGCAATAAATAATCTTGTTAATATGGGAGGATAATTTCATATATTAATAAATTGGAATCTTCTTAAATAAAATCTTTTTTTCCCCAAGTTAAATGACCACATGTTGAAAATTATAGCTTATGTTATTGCCTAGATGCTTGGAGAAGAATAGTCAAGTAATTAATTTGTGATTACAAGAAATCATAGTCTACAAAGTGAAAATCGTGGCTTTAGGAGTAAATACTGTGACAAAAATCTAAATTCTATCAGTGACAGAATGACAGATTTTGTGGAAATAGGAGGAAGCACTAAATGCAATATATTTAGACTTTAGTAAAGTTTTCATTTATTTTATGTGTGATGATTTTAAAGCTGGAAAATGTGCCTTCATTATTATAATGTCAGCATGGCAGATTTTCTCTACATATAGTCAATTTGATTCAATTCTGGATGAAGAGAGTAGTAATCAGTAACTATCAAAAGATGATCTGCAAGCTAATGACCACAGGTCAACATAACCTAAATATTTCTTTAACTCTTCTTAAAAATTATAAGAGTGAGAAAAAAGTATTAGTGAGAAGAAAAAAGAAGAACAGCAAGAATTATTTTATTTTGTTTTAAAGATGTGGGGTGCAATTCAGGATTAGATACATAAGTAGTAACTGTACAGGTTAAGTTTGGGGCTCTCTTTTGTCCCCAGTTCACCTGGTTTGACATCAGGTACCCTTATTGATGTCGTGTGCTTCCCTCCCTCCCTCCCCTGGCAGTATACCCCTACTGGTAATCCCATTCTTATAGTATTATGATAAATGTTCAGGGTCCACTTATGAGAGAGAATGTGTGGTACTCAGTTCTTTGTTTCTGTGATAGATCACTAAGTATGATAGATTCTGAATCCATCCAAGTTGTTGCAAAGTCCACCCTTTTGTCCTTTTTATGACTGCATGATATTCCATGTGTGTACCACATATTTTTTATTCAGTTCACCTTTGATGAACAGCAAGGTTGGTTCCATGTTTTTGCTTTTGTGAATAGTGCTACAATAAACATACATGCACAGGTATCTTTTTTTGTAGAATGTCTTGAATATATTCTGTAGAATATTCTGGGTGTATTCTGAGAAGGGGGATTGCTGGGTTGTATGGAAGGTCGGTTTTTAGATCTTTCAGAAATCACCACACTGTTTTCCACAGAGTTATATTAGTTTACACTTCTACCAACAGTGAAGAAATATTCCCTTTTCCCTGCATCGGCTCCAGCGTCAGTTATTTTTGAAGTTATTAATGATGGCCATCCTGACTAGGTTAGATTATATATCAGTGTGGTTTTGATTTGTGTTTCTTTGATGATTAATGAGGCTGAGCATTTTTTCATGTATCTGTTGGCAGTTTGTATGTCTTCTTTTGAGAAGTGTTTATCCATAACTTTTGTCCACTTTTTAATAGGGCTGTTTGTTTGTTTCTTTCAGCAAGTTTGAGTTCCTTGTAGATCCTGGATGATAGGTTTTTGTCAGATATACAGTCGGCAAGTATATTTTCCTTTCTGTGGGCTGTCTCCCCATTTCAGTTCACTTTTGATGAATAGCAAGGTTGGTTCTTGATGGTTTCTTTTGCTTTGCAGAAACTTTTCAGTTTGAGGAGGTCCCACTAGTCTATCTTATCTCTTATGGTATGGACTTTTGAGGTTTTTGTCAGGAATTGGTCACCTATTCCTATTTCTGTGAGAATGTCTCTTGCATTGTCTAAGATTCTTATAGTTTGAGGTTTTACATTTGGTTCTTGATTCATCTAGAGTTGATTTTTGTGTATGGTGATAGGAAGGGGTCCTGTTTCAATCTTCTGCATGTGATCAGCCAGTTATCCCAGCGTCATTTATTGAATAGGCTCTCCTCTCCCCAGTGGTTGTTGATGGGGGCTTTGAAGAGATGGTTGAGAAAACTGAGGTTTTGTTTCTGGAATCTTCATCCTGTTCCATTGGTCTGTATACCTTTTAGTGTACCAGTACTAGGCTGTTTTGATTTTGTAGCCTTACAGTAAAGTTTAAAGTCTGGAAGTGTGATAACTTCTTTGTTTCTTTTGTTGATGATTGTTTTGGCTATTTGTGGTGGTTCATGTTTCCATGTGAATTTTTGTATTGTCATTTCCAGCTCTGAGAAGAATGATGTAGGTAATTTAATGAGTATTGAGTTGGATCTGTGGATTGCCTTGGGTAAAAAGACATCTTCCCAATGTTAATTCTTCCATTCCATGAGCATGGAATCTTTTCCCATTTGTTGGTATCTTCTTTGATTTCTTTGAGCATCGTATTGTAGTTTTCATTGCAAATTCCTTCACTTCTCTAGTTAGAAAGGTGCAGAAGTGTTTCACTTTTTCTGTGCCTATTGTGAATGGGATTATGCTTTTTATTTGGTCCTCTGTTTATTATTGGTATATAAGAATGAAACTGTATTTTGCACATTTATTTTGTGCCCTGAGACTTTGCCAAAGTCCTCTATAACTGGAGGGAGCTTTTTGACAGATTCTCTCATGCTTTCAAGGTACAGGATTATATAATCAGCCAAGAGGGACAACTTAACTTCCTCTTTTCTATTTGGATACCTCTGATTTCCTTTTCTTGTCTGATTGCTCTAGCTAGAACTTCCAACACTGTGTTGAACAGGAGGGGTGAGAGTGTACTTTACAAAATTTTCTTTCTTAAAGAACCAAGGGCAGATCTAGACTGCATTTTGTGTGAGACTTGGAAAAAAGAAGTGAAGCGGCAGCTTTATTCGTCTTTACTCATCAGATTTTAGCAGAACATGAGGTGCTGCTGTCTTTCACACTGTGTGGCTTATCTGCTATCTCCCTTTGTTGGTTGAAGAGAAGGAAACAACTCCAACTCTTTTTGCAACTCCTGTACCAGTTGGACATTTAATTCTCTGAAAAGGGCAGCCCTATTTTCTGAATCACTTAAGCTGAGCCCATTGAAGTAAGGGCAGAATGACAAGACTTCCTTTCACCCTCAAACTATCAATGTATCCTTCCTTCTCTCTATTCTTGTACTTCTTTTCCTTCCAGTTACCTTCTCTACTTGCTACTGGCTGCTACACACACAGAAGCAATAGTTATAGATCATTTAACCAACTTACACAATTGACTCAGTCAAATCAATACAATACATTTCTTATTACATATTACTTCTTTTGGTTCTATATCTCTGATACGATTATGACTGATACATCATCCTTAACAAAATTTGATAAGAAATCTTCATAAATTCCATGACATGATTAGTCAACCCACCAACTGTTGTGGAACTGGCACAAGATTTATGCCACTGGGAGCAAGTTGAAGATGATTTTTACCATTGAATTCTAGCTAATACATGGGGAAGAAATAATGGAAGAAGAAAATTATAATTTTGCAACCCCTGATAAAATTAATTTAGGTGAAAGTCATTAATTAATTTAGGTGAAAGTCATTAATTTAGGTGAAAGTCATTAGAGGAAATATTAAGGAAAAGTGATGGTGTGAAAAATGAGAGCTGACTGGCATTGCTCAATCTAAAGATTATTCCTGACATCACCAAAAAATAAAATACGAGGCATATATTTCAGTCTTAGTTCATTAAGGTTTCTATAGTAAAAACCCTTAAACTGGGTAATTTATAAAGAAAAAAAAATATTGTTCACAATTCAGGAGGCTAGAAAATTCAAGGTCAAGTTTCTAGGACATGTGACGCCTGGTAAGTACTTACTTTCTGCTTCAAGGATGGCATCTTTTACCTGTGTCCTCACATGGGTAAAGCAAACAAAGCCACTCGTTAGGGCCACTTTTATAAGGGCACTAACCTTATTTGTGAGGGTTCCACCCCCATAACCTAAGCATCTATGAGAGGCTCCACCTCTTAATACCATCACATTGGGGAACAGGTTTTAACATATAATGTTGAGAGGGCACAGTCATTCAGACCACGACATATTCCTGCTTAATGTGATAGGAAATGAAGCTCATAACATAAGCCATGATATAGTCTTCCACAATATGTTAAACTAGAGTCCACACAAAACTTTAGGGTCAAATTTCAGTTCAATGGAAATATGGGACATAAGAAAACATATAAAAAGAACTCCTCACAAAATTGAATTTGTTTATTAAAAAATGTGTATTCATTTTTACATATTTAAACTTCCATCACCTTCAAAGTATTTTCCACATGATACAATACACCTATCAAGATGCGTCTTTCAACTGCTCAAAAGTTTTTTAACCAATTTTGATACCATTAATGCTTCCAATATTTTTTGTTTCACCTCATCACATAAGCAAAATACTTCCCTCTGACGAATTTTCTTCATCTGGAGAAGTGAAAAAAAAATTACTTGGGGTGAGATTGGGTGAATAGTGGGGGTGAGCCATGGGAGTCATGTTGTTTTTGATCCAAAACTGCTGAACAATCAGTGCAATGTGGGCGGGTGTGTTGCCATGGTGGAAGAACCAGTCATCTATCTGCCACAACTTCACAACTCAGGACATTTCCTCCACAAATTGTGAGACAACCTTCTCAAAGCTTCCAGACAAAAACTTTAGTTGACCATTTGTTCTAGAGAAACACATTAGAAGAATACTACATGGGGCCTGCCCTTCCAAAAAAAAAAAAAATATATATATATATATATATCACTTTTTTTGTTTCACTCCCTTATATACAACAACATCATAAGGAGAAAAAAAGTTAAGTCCAGAATGTAATACCATTCTTTAGAAGAGCTGACACAGTTTCCTTAGCAAGTCACTTTCATAAAGACATAGCTTTTCAGAGATATAATAATAAAAGGCATTGTATGCCCCAATTTGAGAGAAAAAAAAACTGTAAAAGAATAACAGATTTGAGTTTACTAAAGAAATTTTAATATGTGATGAATTGTGAGAAATAATTGTCATTTTTTTAGGTGTAATATTTTTTAGGTGTAATAACTTTTTCAGAAAGATGCATGAGGCAGCATGTAAGGTGAAAACCTTGAAGTTGGGATTAAGATTTTCTTAAGGTACATAGTCAACATCACCAACAAAAGCTAAATGGAGCAGGTCTTTAAAAATCTTGAGAATTACTGAATCTGGATAATGAACACATAAAGTTTTATTGCATTATTCTCTTTATTTTTGTTTTATGTACAGTAATTTTTAAACTTCCAAAATAGATTCAGAACAGACATACAAGAAAACCAGGAGACTATCTGAGCCTGGATAGAATTACTCAAAGTTGGGAGAATTAATAAAACAAAAATAATGAGTGCTTTGAACTGTAAATATTATAAAAAAATAACTGAAGTCTTCATTTATTCTAAAAGTGAAATAACTTTTTTATGTATAAGTGTAGAAAGTTGGAAATTAGTTTAATGAGTAAATTAGAATTTTAAATTTTGTGATTTTTTATTACTTATACAAAGATAATATGTAAATGCATTTTTAAAAATATATTTTACCCCTAAGCCACAAACATTACAAATACATAAGACTCATAAAATGCATATATGTACACATACATATATGTGTATATTACATAATATGCATATAAAATATATATACATTATTATATATAATATATTAATTAAATATAGAGTACATGCATATATTCATTATATTTATATATATGTCATATGTATGTTACAATTTATAAAGATATATAAGATTACCCAATTAAATAAACAAATAATGTCTTGATATCTACTATACATTGAGATGTTTTATAGGCAAGTAAGCCTCAGCTTCTCTAGTAACTGATTGAAGTGCTAAAGCAAACTTTCAAAAAAACTCTATGGTTTAATAAAGAAGGAATTTTTCTTTTTTTACTAGTTTAATTTGACATAATCTGTGGCTACTCTCTTCTATACTATTTTCTACATATGTAAATTTACTAGATGTTTGATACAATTTAAATATACCTACTATTAAAGTCTGTTGTTATAAGAAACAAAAAGATCACATAAGTTGTTATACAACCTACGTGACTAATTCACTGCTGCAATTTTGTGTCATGAACAACATGCACAGGAATTTTAACAGGGTGGAAAAGAAGTGAGTCAGGCCATGTGGTTTCAAGAAAATTGTTGAAAATGTGAACGAAAAAAATCTGTAAAGTAAATGTGTATGTCTATGCCCCAGGCCATTTAATATCTGTCAATTATATTACAGACATTTTGTTAATTTTATCAAATAAAGAAAAATAATGTCTTCTATTTTAACCTAGATTTGCTTTGAAGACGATAAGACCTTCTATATTTCAAATTAATGTTTCTGCTTGTGACAAATAGCTTATAAATTATCTCCCAATGCATGCTGCCTATTGTTATTCACATGCTGGTGTAGTCCCCTCATGTTGATAAGACAGAAATACACCATTAACTACATTATTCACTCACTTCTAATTAATACAATATTACAAGAGTGCTAGGATGTCACTTCTGAGATAAGGTTTTTATTGGACTGCAGTTACTGTCTTAGGTATTTTCTTTTACATTCTTGCTTGTTTTCTGTAAATGAGCTTCTTGGTCAATAGAGTCCTGCCCTCCTCCCAACCTCCGACTCTATCTGGCCATACCACAGGCCTGCTCCAGCTATCCAGCTTTTAACAGTGCTGCCAAAATAAGCCTTTTGAGCCACTTATAGAGTCAGACAGTGTCTAAGACTCATCTTTGATACTAATAACACTGATGGAAAGAAATTATTCCTCTGGAAGCTGTTTAACTAGGACACCCTGAAACCCCAGAACAGGATACCTGACATAAAATTCCTGAACATTTTAGACATATTTTCATGTGGCAAAACTAACTAGCTGTCCACAAAATATGTTCCCCTTTCCTCCTTAAAACACAGCTCTAGCTACTTTTTTCCCCCAGGCTTTTTTGCAGCCAGGTATAACCTTGTTGCCATATGGTTAAATTCTGGTTTTTAATTGATTATTGTCAGAGTGAGAATTGCTATTTCTAAAACAAATAAACAAAAGAAATCTTCCCAAACAATCTTTTCTTCACAAGATCCAGATAGTTGCAAATTATTTGGCACTGCTTCTATTGAAAGTTTGGGTCTAATATTTTTCTCTTCTGAATCTGGGCTAGGGTTAGTGGCGTGCTTGACAAATAAAATTAGGCAGAAGTGACAGTTTGGAACTATAGAATCTAGATAATAGTCATTTTGCAGTTCCCACTAGGATTTCTGAATACACTTACTTTGGGATAAACAAATGACGGGATAAGAAATTTGATTACTCCGAGATCATGACCAAGTTACCCATGTAGAGCCTTCATTTGGGAAAAAAGATGCCCAATCAGTCTCTATTTTCTCAGTCATCTCAACCAACATGTGTAAATGAAAACACCTTCATACGATCCCAGCCACAAACACCAAAAATGTAAACAGAAATAATAAAGCAGTGTTCTAAGCCCCTTAGTACAATAAAGTCACTTAGAATAATAAAGCATTGTTCTAAGCAACTTTTTTTCATGGTGATAGAAAAACGGGACACTAAAGTTCTAGTCAAGGCAAAGGCAAAGTCACAAGTCAAAGAGACTAATCCTCTTAAGTTAATCAAAAGTTGGTAAATCACCATCATTGACATTATGTTTCATGAGTGAGAAATAAACATGTTGTAAAAAGTCACTGAGAGTTTGAGTATTGTTTGTTTCTGCAGCCAGCATTTATCATAATCAACAGATTTCATATAATAATTGAATGTCTCATTTTTGGACAGATGCTTCTAGAAGAAAAATCACATTCAAAAAAGCTCTTTTGGTTTTAAGTAGCTCCAATTTTCATAAATTATTCAGTATATTTAACTTACAAACAACTCTCCAAGTATTTGTTTCATTGGTCCAAGGTCAAAAATTTGATTAAAAAGGCACACCACCTACCAAATACAGTATCATGTACATATTATTTTTTAATTATTGAAAATATTTAAACTTCCTCGGAATATTTTCCTCGGTGCAATACCCTTAAATTCTACAGGCTAATTTATTTTTTTCAATTTAAGATTATCAATTCTCTGACTGTATTCTAATATAAATATATGTGATGTCCAGAAATATATGAAAGAAGGAAAAACAATCATATTCACTTTATAGTTTTATTCATACAAAGAAGAGAAATTTCTACTTCCCTTATTAACATCATTCCACATATGTTGATGTTTTGCCCATGACTCATGATATGCTTCTTCTAAAAACGTGAGAAAAAAAAATTTGTCTGTCTTAATTTTTTTTTTTTTTTTTTTTGAGTTGGAGTCTCACCTGGTCGCCCAGACTGGAGTGCAGTGGCCGCTTCCACTGCAGCCTCGACCTGCTGGGCTCCGGCGATCCTTCCGCCTCAGCCTTCCGAGTAGCCGGAATTACAGGCTTGCGCTACCACGCCCAGCTGATTTTTTGATTTATTGTAGAGATGAGGTCTCGCTGCCCAGGCGGGTCTTGAACCCGCGGGCTCAGGCAATCCACTCACCTCAGCCTCCCAAAAGCGCGGGATTACAGGCTGAGCCACCGAGCCCGGCTGACTGTCTTAAAAATAGAAAGTTTTCCTTCAATTCTGAATTCAACCACTTATATATTCAAGTAAAAGTGTTTTTACTTATTTGTCTTAAAATGTTCTTTATCTGAAAGTTATTATTATAATGTATCTTGAATAGCGATATTTTTATTCAATCAATTCATCCCCAATCACTTTTTATCATACTCTAAAATAGGCATTTTTCCAAGATAACTATCTAAATTGTTATAATATTATTGAATAAGACAGGACTAAGGACATAGATCTAAGACCTGCCTCTGGAGACATCAATCTAGTTTGATGAAAGTAAACATTGAGAAGCACTATTTGAATAAAATTCTTCAAAAATTAAGAATGTTAAACAATAATATTAAAATGCAAATCAAAATATAAATTGACAAAAATAAATACCTGATTTCAATATGAACCAGAATCATTACTGATTTTACCATAAAAGTATTTGCTCTTTATAACACGATTTTAATCTTCTGCCATGAATTCCAGATTGAAAGACAAAACAATTCTCCTAAAGTCTGCAGCAGTTAAATTATTTAAATTAACTTTAAACTGTGCTTTCCTTTACAAGTCCAGAATCATAGTCACAACTTTACTGAAAAGCTTATAAAATTTTGAAATGCTTCAATAATTCTAAATCTTGTAGAAGGCTGGTACCTTCCAAATTAAAGTGCTAATAAAAAAATTAGCACTAAAATTTAAATCTCCATGAGCCATACAGAATGATTTAAAATTATTGAAGCCTTTCAATTTTTTATGAGTTTTCTATGTGGAAGTGAATCAAGCAGATTCTTTAGGAGCAAAGCAGTCTCTTAAAAACACACAAACAACATTGTCAGAACTGAAAATTTTCCTGGAGGAAATATCTGCCCTTTTTGTCAAATATAACATGAACAAAACAATCTATAGTACATATTAAAAGCTATCATTCCTGTGAGCCTCTTCAGAGTCAATCGCTCCCATCCAATTTATTAATTTATTATCTTCATTTCTTCTGATATCAGACCCTGTACATCAGACACATAAGGATGGGGAAGGACAGGGTTCTGGGAAATATGTGGATCTTTAGGACATGGAAATCTCTACCTTAATTCTGCTTTTCTTATCCATTCATCTGTCCTGAGTCTGAGGTCCACTGGACATACATTAAACACCTTGAACAAATCCTGCATTGAGCAAACTTTCCAATAAGGAAACTACTGAGACAGGAGATATCTAGAGAAAGACTAGGCAGACAGACGGATAGATCCTCTGGTAACAGTGTGGCAAACTCCCAGCAGGTCTCTCAGGCTCAGTGTTAGTAAACAAGCTTCCTCCGAGTCTGTTAAGCTAGAGCTTAAGTTCTCACTGCCGAGATGGAAAAGCAACTAGTCAGTTCACCATTAGGCCCCTACCTCCTGCCAATTGGTTCTTAAAACTGACCTATCAGAACAGCAATAGCTCACACCTAGTGCTAGCCAATCAGGTTGGACTTACGGCTCTATAAGCACCAGGTTTTGATCCCAGAGAGGGGCAACCCCTTCAGGTACCCTCCCACTATGGGAACTTCTCTGTCCTCTCAGTAAATCCTGCTTTCTCACTTTCTGGCTGTTCGTGTCCCTCATTCTTCCTGGGCATGAGACAAGAACCTCAACCCTAAAGAGCTGCAACCTGAAAAGCTGCAGAAGATCGTCGGAGCAGAAGAGCCATGCACTCCAGTGGCTGGCTTGTCAGCCATCGGAGCCAGCTTATCAGGAGAACTGCCAGAAGAAGGTGAGACTCTGAAGCTGAGACACCCAGGTGGGGGTAAGCTTGCTAGTCCACCAAACCAGCAACACTCTCAGACCTTGGCTTGCCAACCCATTAAAGCCAACACTCTAGGGGCTAGGCTTGCCACTCCACCTAATCACAACACTCTTGGCATTGCTTACCAGCCCATTAGAGCTGACACTTCCAGGGCTAGGCTTACCAGTCCCTCGACCACCTGCTCTGGGGTTTGACTGGCCGACCCATTGAGCTGACACTCTCAAAGCCCAGACTGACCTGAAAAATCCACAACACTACCTAGTCTAGTCTCACTGTTAAAGGAAATGTGTTCCCTACTGTATGAGTTCATTCTCATTTACAAGACTAGTGCATACTGATTTCAGCTGTAAAAGGTGTTGCTTTGAGATGGTCTATTTTCTTTTTCAGAGGGTTCAGCAACTCTTTTTCTTGAAGTTGTGAAACACACCAATATTATCTCCTACTTACAGAGGTGTGTGTACTCTGTGCTCCCTTGCACAGCAGAAAAACAAACAGAGAAACAAATAAAAGTCTTCTTACCATTATGAATGCTCTTAAGTATAGATATGCATTTCTTGTAGAAATTCCCTTCTTTTGCTTCAGCTCCTTGATGTCTTATTCTCTAGAAATAATAAGTAGTTTTGAAAACTTTAGTATCTGAGACTTCTTATAGTTATGCCCATACAATTTTAAATCAAAACACTTTTTATATTAAAAATATTCAAGACATACAAAGTCTATGTTTTATTTGATATATTTTTCATTATAAAAGCACATTGGTTACATATTTTTTTTAAAGCGTTTGTTTCCTAAATGCATATTTTAGAAAAACACACACACACAAATGTGTGCTCAAGGCTTTATCCTCCAGGATAGAATAATTTGTCATGTTTATAGTAGAATGCGAAATTTCAATGTTCAATGTTCAAAAAAATATCTACTTAATTAAGAAAAAGAAATGTTGTACTTTCCAGAGATTCCCCTTAAGGGTTGTGGTTTGAGGGGTGTGTGTGTGTGTGTGTGTGCGTGTGTGTGTGTGTGTGTTTTGGAGAAATGATGTTGGCCAAGGGAAGGTTCTTAGAGCGCCTATCTATACCTCCTCTGACCCTAAAATAATCTGGTGTTTCCTGGCCTGTTAATTATGGGACAACAACTGGTCGTGGGTGGCAGCTGGCAATGATATCACCACCTGCAAACTGTCAATCTATGCTTTATTTTCTCCTCCTGGCCTCCAGGAAAAATAAACTATTCTTCTTTTTCTAAAGGAGTTCCTATAATGGAATTGCAAGAATAATAGTAGCACAGATTATTTTTATTACTTTGCTCTTTATATAACAATTAAATTATTTCCAAAGTACAGAAAATGTGGGAGGTTTTTCAGGAAAAGGCTACATTCAAAAATTCAGAAGTTTTTTGTTAATCTGGCCACCTCCCTAGTTGTTTTCCCTCAGGATCACTCTTCTTTGGCTCAGTCCCCTCTGCTGACTCTCTCCTAATTAATCTACTTTAAGATCCTATAGTTTGTTTTATCTTTTAAAATTTGTACACAAGGTATAACAAGAAAAATTACAGAGACTAAGTTTTCTTTTTGATGAGTTTTGTTGAGTATGTATACCTATGCAACCCCACACATTCAATAGAGAACATTTCCTTCACCTTCGAAATTTCTTTTTTGATCAATATGACAGTTCCCACCCTCACCCCAAAACAATCACTGAACTTCATATAACTGAAGTCATACAATATGTATTCATTTTCTGTCTTCTTTTGAGCACCATAATAATGATCTGTACAGTGTAAGATGGCTAAATGGAGGAATATATGTATATCTCACTGTCAAGCACATGCTAAATGTTTAAGAATTGTTATTATGTATGCAACAGTTTGTTAAATCAGGATCCATTTCAGTTCAATTTTAACTAAAGCTAAAACCCAAAAGTGGCAATTATTGTGTATTTGAAGAGAAGTGCTACACTAAATGCAGGATTAGAAAATAAAGAGGAAAACATTTATTGTGATCTCTGGCGTCACATCTTTCTTGCAGAAAATTAAAGTGCTATGGATGAAAAATTAGCAGCAGTTTGTAAGCAACACACAAACATACATGCACATACACACACACACATATGTGGAAAAGACAAAAGGAAGGGAGGGAGGGGAAAACAAAAAGAAAGAGGAAAAAAGTAAGAAATAGAAAAGAACAGTCTATAGAGTACAGTTCTGTTGTCTCTGTGAGTACAAATCTACTTCTGGAGTGAGTGCATCCTTTCTGGGAGGGATTCAAAGGACCTGTTTATCAGGGACCAGGTGAAAAGGTTGACAATGATGTCCAAGGTGAACATAGTGAAGGGGCGAGTGCTCCAAGGGACTGTGGGAAAATCTCTGTTTTAAATATTTAGCATGGCCAAAATAAACCAATGCCAGATTGTTTTAAATAAATAACTTTCTGTCTTTTTTCCCTACTTTGAGCCTGGAAGGGTCAAAAACCATATTTAGGAAAAGGCTAGATTTAGGAAGAGGACTAGACGATCAGCCAACCAAGATTCTCTTCTTATTCAGCATAAAGCAATAATGAAGTGGGGTAAGGAAGCACATTTATTTTCAAATAGAGTTGAAGATTTTATCATCATATTGGACGAATTAGTTTTTAGATGTTTATTTTTAAAATCAAATATTTACTCATCATTTGATTACTTTAAACTAGATATGAGAGGACATTTCATATATGTAAATGAACAGATAACTTATACACCTTACTTAAATTTCATCTGGAATCAGAAAGGGAAATGAGTTTCAGAGGAAATGAGAAAGTTTTAACTAGCATTGACGGAGGAAGGAAGAATACTATTAATACCTAGCCTTATTAGTTCACTCCAGACTTCATCTGACTATCTTCTTCATATTATTTTAGAAACAGATTGGATGTAAATTCTTCCGCATACCCAGTCTGTTCTGGAATATGTGACCTTTCAAAAAACTCATAGCACCCGGGGACAAATTCTATTCTGTCACTCTCTCTCTAAATTATGCTTACTTTTTTTGTTGTAGACATTGCAAACCTAAGAAAAAATAAATAAAAACAAGATTTTACTTATGCGTGTCCAATTCTTAGAATTGTGCTTGACCCTGAAAATATACTTGATAAATGTCTGTCTTGTGAGTTAATAAATGAAATTTGTACATTAAGTGGCACTTTATTAAGTTATATGCTTGCTTTAAATAAAGAAACTATTAACTGCTCTGTGATGGCATAGTTCTTGTTATTTCTCCACTATAAGAAGTACTGTAACTATATTTCAATATGACTTATGATACATCTGTAAAATATAAGTTAAACAAAATTCTCTAAAATAAATTTAGTGGTACAGTAAGAAATATAATTAAATAATGTATTACCTTAATGTGACTTTTTCTTAATTATGTATTATGTATAATTATTTTCATAATTATGTATTATAATTATGTATTTTCTTAATTATGTATTACCTTAATGTGACATTATCACTACATTATCAGTGAAATGTTATATGTGAAAGTAGTAATATATGGCTAATATATATGTGTATATATATATGTGTGTGTGTGTGTATATATATATATGTTAAAGAATAGTTCTGGGCAAAATTGTTCTCAAGTCAAATTTAATGGTTCCTTATTTATATATTTTTTCCAGAGCAAAATATAGGACGGTTAATTTCAGATCCCAAGTAATTCTGAATTATAGTTAGATAACACATAAAACCACCGTGCATTATAAGATAAGCACTGAGTATTGAAAGAAGGTACCTTAAGGATATCCTTATCAAATTGATCTTAATGAGGTCATGTTAGAACAACACAATCTTGAGCTCAGATTTAAGGCTTTGACATGATCCTGGTTCTATTTATGTGTGTGTGTGTGTGTGTGTGTGTGTGTGTGTGTATGTGTAGGTAACTTTCATAAAAAGTTTCTTTAACTTAATGCTATTTCTGATGTCTTTTACATTCCCATATTGCTCCAAACTCTTATCTACTTTTTTAATCCAGCATAAGCTTAGGGTATAAATGTAAGTACTATAGAGCTGCTTGTCCGTCCCTCTAAACTGTTTTGCTTGGAAATCTCCTTATCCTTTGATTTAACCTCTTTTCATTAGTCTTAGTAATTTCTTATTTCCTTCACTTACTACACTCTTCAAATAATTATTTCACTATGAAATAACTATCTATTGATGAAAGAAAAAAAATCCAAGAGCTTTTTTAATCTTTAATATTTATGGCTTTTCATATGAAAAACTTTTCATATGAAAAGCCATAAATATTAGCACACATCAAACGTATTCTTTTGAGTTAATTCTCTTATTAAAATTATCTAAAGAAATATTTTAAAATGCATATTTTTTCCCAACTGCACTTTTAGTGATTAATTTATTTAGAATGGGGTAGGGGTTGGTAATTACTATGTAGAACAGTTTCATGCATGATTATCTTGATTAACTAAGGCTAGAAAATATTTCATTAGCTAATATGTAGAATGTATTGAAATGTTTTGCTATCACATGTAAATGCATAACTAAATAGCAGTATTGAGTTGTTCCCCGTTTATTTCGGTATATGAGAACTCAGCCTCTGCTAGAAAAATATATTTCTTTGTAGATTAAACTCTGTAATAGTGCAAGTCAGTGTCTGAATATGAGAGTGAACAATCCTTAAGCCATGTGATACTTACTGTACTCTAAATATTTCAATGTATTATAAATCTTAAGGTAATTGCTTAAGTAAGAATATTTTTAAGTTATATATTTAAATAAAATTTCAAGAATTGCCACCACTAGGAATACCCTTACCTCATAATTCATATTATTGACAAGACCATTCTGAATCCAACTAACAAAACCTAAGTCAGTTTAAAATATCCATAAAACTTAACATAAATTGGGTAATGTATTTATACTTAATGAAGCAAAAAAAAAGACTTAATTGAGTTTGAAAATTCTTGTATTTCATGAGTGGCTTATAGAAGTTGAGATAAGAGCTGAGTTTGCATGTTAAAAAAAGGTACAGTAAAATTTTAATTGGCACATCTCCACTGAAGCAAAAATTTGCCAATTAAGTGAAATGCTGATTATGGTGTTAGAAATTTGATTTTACACTATATTCTTCCCAACACAGACAAAAATATTTGCTAGGAGTATTGTAAACACAAGAAAATTAAGGTGACTTCTTGGGAGGCAAAAGTAGAAAAATATTGACACATCATTAATGTCTCCAAGTACAAAAACATTTCAAGTTCGTTCTTAGGATTTGAAAAGTGCTTCTGCTCTGAGGTCATTTTCTACTAACATGTACATCCATCTGAGAAAGGAAATAGCTTTAACTATTAACCAACAATTATTTTGGAAGGTTGACATCGAAACAATCAATGGTACCAATGAGAATCAGACCAGGGGGTTCAAGAGCTATATCTCTGAGTATCTAAGAAAGACCTGTAGGAGGAATGAGGCATGAGTAAACACTTAGAGAATTCGGGAATGCTTAAAACTGAAAAGGAGCATATATATTTTTTAAGATACTTAGGAAAATAAAATTATTTTATTATGGAAGCAAAAACCTTAAATATAAAATCATTGCTATATTTTTCTAAAAAATATATAGACACAATGCCATATATCAAAAGCAGAGCAATTTGAGATTTTAAGAAAGTTCCTTTAAAATAAGTATACAAAAAAGTAAATATTTTAGAATTTCTTAAAATGTAATTTGTGAAATTTATAATCACTGACAATATAGAATATAGAAAGAAAGAGGTATAATCCAAAGAAATTATTGCAAAATGATTTCTGGGGCTTTCAGGTCTGTAAAATTTTAATCAATGACACACAAATTATTTGAATTATATTTGCAAAAATGAGTAGTATTCAACTTATTGAAAGTACTTTATAAATATATGTTACAGTATTTATTGAATTGCAAAAAAATACAAAATGCATTTAACTAAAAAACACAACTGAAATTTAATGTGTGATATTAAATTATTAATATATGTGATATTAAATATATATGTTGATATCAACAGTAAATATAATATATTGAAAATGAATGTTTTATGATTTATAAAGCATGATGTATATGCAAATTATGATATCAAAAGCCTAATATATTTGTAATTGAAGAAAAATAAATATAAAATATAGTAAAATTTTGTAGATAAGAGCAAGGCTTTTTATCTAGAGAATTCAGAAAATGCATACACATAGTGTTTAAGAGGCCAGACTGGCATCGGATTGGTGAAAAGGGCCAGGTTACAAATTAGGCAGCATAGCACTATGTCTGGGGTCCTTCAAACCTTTAAAGATCCACAGAAATGTTTTATTTTTATTTTTTAATTTAATTTAATTTAATTTTTTTTTTTTTTTTTTTTGAGTTGGAGTCTCACTCTGTCGCCCAGACTGGAGTGCAGTGGCCGCTCCCGGCCACCGCAACCTGGACCTGCTGGGCTCTGGCGATCCTTCCACCTCAGCCTTCCAAGTAGCTGGAATTACAAGCATGCGCTACCATGCCCGGCTGATTTTTTGTTGTATTGTAGAGATTAGGTCTCACTGCCCAGGCAGGGCTTGAACCCGCAGCTTCAGGCAACCCACTCACCTCAGCCTCTCAAAGGTGCGGGATTACAGGCTGAGCCACCGAGCCCAGCTTTTTTTAATTTTAAAGATGTGGTGTACAATTCAGGATTAGGTATACATGTGGACATTGCATAAGTAACATTTGGGCCTCCTGTTGGCCCCCACTTTGCCTGGTTTGAGATCAGGTACCCTTATTGATATTGTTTCCCCATCCCCAGCCAGGTAGTCTCCCACTACTGCCAATCCCTTTCTTACAGTCTTATGGTAAATGTACAAGGTCTGCTTATGAGTGAGAACATGTGGCACTCTGTTCTTTGTTTCTGTGATAGATTATTGAGTATTATAGATTCTAAATTCATCCTAGTTGCTGGGGAGTCCATATTTTTGTCCTTTGTCATATCAGCATAGTAGTCCATCGTGTATATGTACCACATTTTTTAACCCAGTCCAATTTATTTTATTTCTTATAAAATTAAAATTATAAAATGAAATTTTAGGTAAACAAATGTTTCAATATAAAATTAATATGTTCATTTTTATATTATGACAGTCATTAATAGTTTTTACAATTTTTTTAAATGAAAAAAAGGGACTGACTCATGACAACAAATGTACCTAGGGCCCAGAAGTGATCATGTGGACACTGGTGTGATTCTAACCCTGGCCACACCTCTTACCAAATGTAGAATGTTGGCCTTTCCACACTTTAATTATCTTATAATGAAACAGTAATAATAACTGTACCCATTTAATAAAGTTGTTATAGAAGTTAAGCTACTTATTACAAGTAAAATTCCTAGAACAATACTTGAAGTATAGTAAATGCAATTAAAAATTAGCTGTTGCATTGTCATTTTGATTATTCTTGTAGACTGAACAGATAGAGAGAAGCGAAGAGGATGTTTGGGAGAATATTAATTATGACAGTTGAATAATAGCATTGGTTGTATATAGATCAGCAGTGAGATAAATCTGGTATCTGATCAAGGATGGCTTTAAACACCTGGTTAGAAAGCTGACTGTGCTGTAGACCTATAGAGTAAGGCAACAGAGAGTCACTGGAGCATGCAGAAAACTAATTAGCCAGAGTGTGCATGTATTGAAATGTTAAAGACTAGAGTAAGGACAAAAAAATAGAAAATTATAAAACTGAATAGGAATGGGAGAAAAGTTGCAAAAAAATTAAATCTGAGAAACTGCTTAAGAGATTGATTTTTATGCTAAAAATAAGGAAAAAAATCAAGTTGATTTTTAAATAGTAACTACTACTTTCTGTAGAAAACTTAACTTGTTTTCCAATAAAAGAAAATTAGGACCTTACCAAGAGTTATTTTAAGTTTTGTTGTTGTTGTTGTTGTTGTTGTTGTTGTTTTCTTCTAAACTTGGAACCTGTATTTGTCAACTTTATAACTTAATTGGGCCGCGAGGCTGACAAATTGATTTTTCTTGCTCCTAATTTATTTAATTCAGTTTTCACAATTAGGCAAGCAATTAATCAATGGTGGAGTCATTAAGATTCATTGCATTGAAATTGTGCCCTGACAATCATCCTAAGTAAAAACTGTGCAATTTGTCACAAGGCAGACACCCTGGGAGATCTTAAGTGTATTATATTTAAGATACTTATAAATGTGATATTTGGTTTTTTAACTTCACATAAAATTGTAGATGAAATTGTAATTAATACTTTCTTTTGCTTTTGTTTATCCTGCAATCTTATGTGTAAATAAAGCAATATTCACTCATAAGTTATTAAGACAAAACATGAAGCTTCAATTTGGTGTATACCAAGCTGATAAAAGAATAGTTGTCTTATCCATTCATATTTCCAACAATATGGAAGACTACAGTTTCTAGTAAAGACTTATGTTTACACTATTAAGTTTATATGATACTAGAAAGATATTTTTTATTTATAAGTATTTTATTTAAAGGCTGTATTGCATATTGGAAAAAACATCAAATTTTGGATCAGTGGGTCTGGATTCCAGTAAATTCTGACATATAGAAGCTATGTATTCTTAAATAAAATGTCATTGTATATATAATATGCAAACATACATATATAAAATTATAATATTTATCTTATCTTTTGCCTTTGAGCCCTTACCAAAATTGATACCCAAAACTCTGAGGTAAGGTCTTATTGTGTTGAGTTTTTGATATATCTAATCCTTCTATCAGTGTATCAGTTAACCTGCTCCAAGTTTAAGGAATTATCTACAACCTATAGGTTGATTTAGCCTGGTGCCTTAAGTCTTTATTCAAAGGTGTATTTCTACTATTGTTGTCAAGCTGAATCTCTTTCATAGATCTCTGTCCATTTTCCTGAAATATTCCCTTTTTAAAGATGCTTTCAAGATACCTGTAAATCATCTGTAGTTCTGTTCCATCAGTCTGCAGACACCGTACTTATTTCCTAACAGTATTTACTCATTACTATTAATCTGAAGCTGCTGTGTCAGACTGTTTTAGAGTTACAAAAAAACTTGTTTATAAACTGTATTCAAAAATTATAAAGTTATAAATATTTCTCAATGCCCCAAAATTGCTTCACACTTATGACCAAATAGAGGCTAAACTTAAAATTTTCCTACAAGTACTAGCATGAGTGTTAAACACACACTCAACACTCTCGACCAGAATGACTTTCTGTATTTTTATTGGCAGCTGCAACCTTGTAATCTGCAAAACTGACCTGGAAGCTAAATATTGTTCAAGCTGATATTGATGTTGTGATTCCTCAATGGCTTTTCTACCCTTTAAAAGGAAATTCAGAGATCCACTGCTCATGTTGAGTACTATTTGCACTTCCTTTCATAAAACACCACTCTCACAACTATAGTTTTTGTCTCCCTATGAAATTCACAAATATCACCAATATCTGGAATATCAATCTTTTTTTGCTTTATTTTAATTAAAATAACACCATATCCAAATTATTTTTATTCAGTTGGTCTAGAGTGAGGATGTTTGCATTCATATGTTTTAAGTTGTCATTGTTGATTCTGATGCAATTCAAATCACAGGGATTATTTTCCTAGTGTCCTAATCTTCGTGTTAATCTTCACGAATGAGACCTCTAGCTTTTATAGTTCCATCAAGCAGTTATGCATTATTGATGGAACCTAAGTAGACACACATCAAACAGATAAAAGTGATGCTTTGGCAGGTATAATTCTACGTTATATTTTATCTCAACGTATCTCTTCCTTAAGATCTTTAAGGCATGTAGATGTCTGCTGACACCCACTATAATCCGAGTGGCATCATATTACTGCCCTAACTTTAAAAAACTAAATCCTAAGCCGTCCTAACGTGTCCTCTTAAGAAGCTGTAAAGAATTTTCACTTTCAAATAAGATGGGCCAACAGGGATGAGATGTTGAGAGACAATTCTCCATACGTTTTTCTTCCTTTCTATACATCTACGAAGTCGTAGGTCATGTGCTGCAGGACTATATTTTTGGAAATGTTAGTATAAGCATAGAACTCTGGAAAAATAGAGACATGGACTCCCTAAAGAAGCAAATTTATTTATATTCCTAGATTGTAAAAATGAAGACAGTATCCTCCAACATAATAAAAATAGAGACACTTCTCTTCTGCTTCCAGAGAGATTTGTTTGCATTCCAAGATAATAAAAATAATATTTCTCTCAAGTTGGAAGAAGGGGTATGCTTTCCAGTGGACTCTACATAAGATCAGAGCTTCCTAATCTTGATGTTCCTCTCTTATAATACAAATCCACTGCATATGCAGGCAATTCCTGACCCTTACCATATGACCTGAGGTAAATGGAGTTCAGGAACCACTTCTACAATATTATTATGATTGTTACTTTTACCATAAGTAATAGGCTTTTGTCACTGACCCAGACTCTTCATGTCTTTCTGCTAGTATCTATGAAACTTTCATAGGTGAAGTTGTTACTTTGCAAACAGAATGAAATTTTATAAACTTTCCCAGTTTTTTTTGGCAGTTTAATACCAAATTTACCCTCCCTCTGGACTGGGTGTGTGGTTGGGGAGAAGGTAAACAGTAAATAGACAAAATGGTTGCTATTGTAGTTGTTTTAAAAAACAAGTGTCTAAGATAGTGGACACTTTTATGAAAAACAAGTGTCTAAAATAATGGACACCAGGCAATAAAATACGGTGACCTCTGAAATACGGGGAAAATAAAATAAGCCCTAGGATTTCCTTATCATATTGTCTTGTAAACTTTTCCAGACCATGGAGCAGGGAGAAGTACCCAAGCAAAATATATCTTGGAATCTTTGTATTAAGGAGAAGAAGATGAAAATCCAAGTATGCCAAGATGGCTGGAGTTTCTCTAACAGATTACTAAGTAGGAGAAGAAAATTCCCAAAAAGAGAATCCCAGAGATCTGCAATGATTTCTCCTCAAGTGCTCAGCAGAGTTAGTGATCAGAACATGCTGATGATTCTTCTACCTCAAGTTGTGTGTGTGTGTGTGTGTGTGTGTGTATACGCACAAGTACATGTGTGTTGGGATGTCATCTGAAAGCATTAAAGTGTCCCGTTCTCACAGAGTCAGAATAGGTCCTGTTCCTACCAGTCAGATTAGAGAAGCTCATAATGTATGGAAAATTGATAGCAGAGTCAAGAGTTTCTAAATCTAAATAGACAATAATTGGTCCTAAACTGAGCCCTACTCTGGATCATCCCAACAAAATTTAAAAGCAAGACCTGAATAAATTATACTTTCCCCAAATAACAACATCCCACACAAAGGATTTGTGCATATAAATATATCTAGCACACACTTAGATAAAATTCTCAATGTCTGGTAGTCAATCAAATATTAGGCATACAAAATAGATCTGTGAAAACATAATAAAGAATATAATCAGTCAATCAAAACCAACTCAGATGTGGTATACTTCTAAATTATAATTAAAAGACAAGAATATTAAAATAGTTATTATTAATTGTATTCCAGATGCTCAAAAACTAAAAGAAGCAAGAAAATTATAAAACAGTCCCAATCAAATTCTAGAGATGAAAATTGTAATGTCTGAGATGAAGACTGTACCAGATGGTATTAACAGAATATAAGATATGACAAAAAAAGTTAGTAAACAAAAAGTCATATCACTAGAACTATTTAAAATAAAGCAGAGAGAAAGAAAGAAAAATAAAAATGAAAAAAACGGAAATATCTGTAGAACAACTTTAAGGAACTTACTATATGCGATTAGAGTTATTGAAGGAAAAGAGAAACAGAAAAAACTTTGAAGAAACAATAGCAAAAAATTTCTTAATTTAATACAAACTTAAAACATACTGGTCTAGGAACCATATTGAAATCCAAACACAGGAAGTTTTAAGGGTATGGGAATACAAGACTCTCTCAGAATTTTCATGATGGATAGATATTTTGGTACCTAGAAACAATCTGGGCTATATTAACCTAAACTATAATTATAATTTAGTCACAAATCTGATTTGCCATATACCAGACAATGTATTAAGGTCTACAGTATTTCTTTTACTGTATTTCTTTTAATTCAGATGGCAACACTTTTAGGTTGATATAATACTTGAAATGTAAGGGAACAGAAATTATGAAGCTTAAGCAATTTGTCTAATATTATCTATTTACTATCTATTTCTGTTTACTGTAGTCAAACATCAATTCTGATCTAAAAATTATAATATTAATAATTTTCTAGCTCTATTTCGGATTAGCACACTTTTAAGGTAAATTTTTAAAAGTTGTGTCTCATTAATAAAGAGATAAATGAAAAGTACTTTCAATAAGCACAGTAGGTAAATAAAATCATGTAACAAAATGCATGCAGTATAGAATTTGTTGATGTAGTAATGTGACCTTACCTTGGATCAATATTTTTAAGTATGGTGACATACTACAGTTTTATTCCCATAGATTATCTCATTTGACATTTCTCAAAGCCTCAGACTTGAGGTTAAAACTAAGATAGTTTAGCAAACATGCCTAAGGGCCCCCAATCGTTAAGTCTGGGAATTGATATTAGATCTCTACTCTTGTGGTTTGAAATGGAATTTGTTGTGATAAGAATATATTTCAAAATTATTCTAATAAAGACTTTATTAGTGCTTCTTAATAAAGAAGCCAACAATACATAAATAATAAAATTTAATTAAGAAGAATATTAAAATATAATTACTTTCAAAATCTGGCTTACAATGATTAGAAAAGAGTAGGTGCATCTTTAATTTTACAATTTAAAAAAGAAAAATAAAATGACTTAAAAGTAGGCTTTTATTAGGAGTAATTTTCATATGTTGCTATTTTATATGTGTACATAAAATTAGCTTTTTATTTATTTTCCATTTTTATTTAGATTCAGTGGTACACATGCATGTTCATTATATGGACATCTTGAATAGTGGTGAGAATTGCATCTAAAACGGCCCATTGCCCAGAGAATGCACATTTTACCCCATAGGTAATTTCTGAACCCTAAATCCCCTCCCTGCCTCCTCCCTTACTGGTGCCCCCACATATCAGTGAAAACATGAGGTTTTCTGTTTCATGCGTTTTCTGTTTCTGAGTCTGTTCACTTAGAAGGATGATTTCCATCTACATTCATGTTGCTGCAAAAGACATGTAGCCATTAAAAAATAGCTTCCCCCCCCCCCCCAGTTGGAGTTTCACTCTGTTACCCAGGCTGGAGTGCAGTGACACGTTTATGGATACCTGTAGCCTGGACCTCCTGGGCTCAGGTGATCCTTCTGCCTCAGCCTTCCAAGTAGCTGGAACCACAGACATACACCACCATGCCCTGTGAACTTTTTCACTTATTGTAGAGATGAAATCTTGCCAACTTGTCCAGGCTGTTCTTGAACCCCTGGGGTCAGGCAATTCTCTTGCTTCCACCTCCCAAAATGCTAGGATTAGAAGCATGAGCTGCTGTATCTGGCAAAAAAAAAAAAAAAAGACTGCTTTTAAAAGCCAATAAGAGAACTTATTATTTTAAATATTAATTATTGCATTAGAAGTGAAAAGACATTTTTCAGGAAGTACAATGTGATTTCACTATGTGGCCTTATCAATCACAGCTAGGGAACATTGTGGAATCACATTGTGAGAGAATTGCTGATGCCGGAGTCAATAACCACGAGGGGACATGAAATAAACACCATATGGGAGAAAAATTAATGGTAGTACTGCAGCAATATAAAAAAGTGTTTACAAATATCAACTGGTATCTATATATGGCCAAGTAGCTAATTTCTTTCTATTTGAGTCATTATTGCTGGCTGCATCATCATCTGAGAAAAAAGTTTGAGCTATCTAGGTCTGATAAATATAAATTCCCCTTAGAGAATCAATATTATTTTTATTTGTTTTGTTTTATTTTTCTAGCAATGTGCTTTATAAAATATAGTATAAAATTTTAATTAGGAGTGATTATCATTTTTAGAGAAAGGATAGATACAAAATATTTGTCTATGTCCACACATATACACATAATATACTATCTATCAATCAAATTTTAGAATTTCATCCTGGTGCTTTTACTAATACAATTTCCTTTCTTCCCTATGATTTATGAGTGGTTTTTGCAATTATAGCATAATATGCCACAAAATAAAATGTGCACATGTATTCAGAGTGATAAACTATAATACAGACAAATGAAATGTATACTCACAAATCCTTTCTACTCATATGGCCTGGATTCAAATCTCAGCTTTTGAACACATAGAGAGCTTTATTCATTAAATAAAATAATACTGAATAAGTATCTAAAATACAGTAAGCACCTGATAAATGTCAGCTTTACATAATCACTTTTGCAATGTAAGTGCTAGATGAAATAAGCCCAAGAAAAATTGTCCTATTGATGTAGCAAACTAATGTCTTACCTGGTAACATATTAGTGTCTGGTGCTGTTTGATAGAAATAAGCATAATAAAGAGGCAAATAATTTAGTCATTTTCCTTGTTTTTCTATGCTATACTGAAAAATGTTATCATTTTTAGGCTTTTCAAGAGAAACAATTAGCCAAATTATTTATAAATACGTGAACTTCATGATTGGTTTGATGGGCAAGGTTATAATAGCCTGTAATAAAAGTTTCAATGGGTCACAGTTAGATATAATTTTCTAAGACATACATTTGTGGAGGTAAATGCAATGATCTTGAGTATTTGTCTACTGATTGAAAGAATCATGCTATGTGTAATTTTGAAAAGATTTTTAGAACTCAATACAAAGTGATAGTGCATATGAGTGAAGATTTAATAATAAATCCATAAGCTACAGTAAGAACATATCATAGTTACTATTTCTTTTGACCTAGATATTGCCCTCTATGAAAATATATTAGTGTGAAAAAGAAGAAAAAATGTTTATTGCCTCTAGCTCTTATGGAGATCTACCGGCAAGAAATTTAGCAAAAACAAATATGGTATTTGCAAGATATTAGCTGTGAAGAGAAGTAAGTCTATTAAACTTTCCAACTTACTAAACATTTACAAAAGTCTGATAAAGAAAATCCTCTCTCAATTCTTACTTGTCCTTTCTCCTGAGTGAGAAGATAAGAGTTGCCAGAATCTACAGGCATTTTTATCTGAACAATCTAGAAAAAATTCTAGATTCTGAAATAATAATAAATTTTACCCCCCCAAAAGTTACATGAGTTGTTCATTACTAATAAGTACAGTGTAGAGTTTGTGAATCTCCTAAATCTCAGCTTTCCACACCTGTGCAATGGAATGATCCCAAATTATTACTGATTTGTAGCAGCTGCTACAAATCACTACTGCCAGGAGACAAATTTGTTGTCAGTAAGGAAAATGCCTGCCAAACTTCCTATCTAAAAAAAGAGATTAGGTGATTTTTACAGTTGCCTACATAACTAAATCAGGACTGAGAAATCTCCTTTCCAATTTCTACTGTTATTTTTTTAAAAATATGTTAAATCTTCAGAACCTTTGTGAGTAGTTTTTTTTTTAGAAGACTATTTGTTGATTCTAAAGAATATGCATTTACAAGTTTTTGAATTGTATGCAATTTGTAATATGTCACCAACAATATCTACAATCAGTTTTTTATTGTTCCCTCTGCTCTCTCTCCCAAGCATATACAATTTAGAGTTAAATATAATATCAAATATAATTTTGTTTTGAAATTTCATAACACTTTGAAAGTTTTCAAATGTGGAATATATATGGGAACCTGGTAGATAAGTGTAGGCCTCTAGACTTTGAAGAACTTTTTAAGATAGGTTTCAGATTTGTTTCTGCCAATTTACAGTGCTATCATAACAAAATCATCTAACTGCCTGCTTCGACTACATCATTAATAGTTAGAAAAAGTAGTGTCTTTCTTAGCTATGTGAAAGAACTGCAGGCTCTTTATAAACAAATGATGTAGAGAAACCCATTCTATTTCTCATCCACCAGACTTCATATAAATTTTGAAAAATTAAGTTTATGTTTTAAGGAAATAAATGTTTCATATTATCTCTACATCTATGAGGTGTCCATTTTGTCATAACTCATATTCAATTTGTAAGGAAATCATGCTGCTACCTTCAGATACAGTCAGACTCCGACCACTTCTCATCCCTTCCAAGACACTTCAGAGTGCATAAACCTTTATTTACAAAGTAGTACACTTTTATTTTTTATCTTACATACTACAATGCCCTTCTAAATGAACTTGCGCTCATTCTGCTTGTATCTTGCTTAGGATGTATTTTAAACAGAATAATAAGATGAATTTTTGCAAACCTAATTTAGATTCTGTTACTGATCTGTTCAAAATCCCGCAATGTTTAACCATTCACTTAAAGCCAAAAATCTTTAATTATCCCCAGGTTACATCCTTGACCTCATTTCTTGCCACTCACCCCTTTGTTCTCTGCACTCCAGCCCTGAGAGCCTCTTTGCTGTTCCTGTGATATACCCAATTGGATTTCACCTACTTGTGTTGGCATTTGGTGTTTTCTTTGCCTGAAGCACTCACCCTCGAAAATCTATGTAAATAACCTCTCACCTCCTTACAAGTTTTTACTCTCATAACACCTTTTCAATTAAGCCTTCCTCAACAATCTCTTAATGGCTGCAACTTTTCTAGTCCTTCACCTCTCACATCTAATATTGTTCTTCTGTTCTACTTTCATTTTGTTAAAGAGGATTATTTTATCTCTTAATATACTACATAATGAATTTATTTATTATGTTTGCAGTTTATACTTTTTCCAAACCCATTAAAACAGTGGTCTCCAACTATTTTGGCATCACAGACCAGTTTCATGGAAGATGATTTTTGCACAGATGGGGAAGAAGGATGATTTTGTGATGATTCAAACGCATAACATTTATTGTGCACTTTAGTTCTATTATTATTACCTTGTAATATATAAATGAAATTATTAGACAACTCACCATAAAAATAGATCTGCAGATAAAATTGGTAAATAAAATAATGTGCAGATCATGTGTAGTAGAAAATAAGTGTCAGATTCTGACTTAAAGTCTGCCACCAGATGCAGCTGTACAAGTGAGGTATATCAACACACTTGCCACTCACTGATAGGGTTTAAATATGAGTCTGCAAACAATTGATTATGGTCTCTGTACAGATAAACCTCACTGCTGATGTTCATTTGTATTTGCAGCTATTTTCCAGCACTAGCATCACCACCTCAGCTCTACCTAATATCATTAGGCATTAGATTCTCATAAGGAGTATGCCACCTAGTTCCCTCTCATGTGCAGTTCACAATAGAATTTGCACTCCTAGAAGAATCTAAAACTACTACTGATATCTGGCAGAAGGTGGAGCACAGGCAGTAATGTGAGCATTAGGGAGCAGTTGTAAATACAGATGAAGCTTCACTTACTCGCCCGCCACTCACCTCCTGCTGTGTGACCCTGCTGTGTGATTAGGTGATTTTTCTAACACCTAACAGGTCACAGACTGGTACCAGTTCATAGATCAGGATATAGGAACCTCGTATTAGAATTTAATATAGTTAGAGAATAGATCTTAGTTTGTTTTGTTCAACAATGTATACCAAATGTTGATGCATTTAATAAATGAACTAATTAAAAATAGTATTGTATTCCTAGCATATTATTTTTCTTTGGTTGTTTATGAATATTTTTCACAAGTATTCTTATTTAGTTTCTGGGAAGAACAAGCAGTAGCTCAATAAAGTAAAGAGTTTTGCCTCAAAATCAGTTTAGGCAATCTTTATACAAATCTGTTCCCAAGTCACCTGTATAGCTTTATGGTACATGCAAGAAATGCAGATGCCCAGATACATTCAGTCCTACCATTTATATGAAAGTTTAAGCCATGGAATCTGCATTTTAACAAATTTTCTAAGTATATATTTTGCATCATGTTTTGAGACCCAAAGAAATAGTATGTTGACTTTCAAGACAATTTTGACTTCATTAAGAGATCATTTTACAATGGCGTATACGTGTACATTAGAAGTTCACTATGATAGATCATATTATCAGCAATAAGATAATATTCAAAAGCTTATAATGATTGAAATCTTTAAAAAGTAAAAAATTAATAAAGTTAAAAATTGATGGGATTTAAGGCATGCTACCCCAAAATAGGGCACCTCAGCACTTGAGAAAAAAGTACAAGCAGAAATGTCTTCTTAGAACTTCTACTGTTCTCCCCTGAAACAGGGCTAAGGTGAGAAAATTGCCTGGGCATCTTGGCAAGACCTCGTGTCTACAATACATTTTAAAAATACATATATTACTGTGAGTGAACCACTGCAATCCAGCCTGGACAACAGAGTAAGACTCCAACTCAAAAACAAACAAACAAACAAACAAAACAAAGAAAGAATTATCTGACATTCCGACATTCCTCTAAAGTAAGACACTAAAACCTCATGGGTGCTCCCTATACATGGAGAGAGCCCAGAGGCCAAAAAACAAAGAAACACACACACACACACACACACACACACACACACACACACACACACACACACAGACTGAATGAATAAATGTTGCTAAGTTTCCCCCAATTTATTACCATTAGATTATAGCCCCTTTTTATCCACTCATATTTCTACATTACTGTCCACTCTTCAACAAACCTGTTTTCTCTGATTCTTCCAGTCTTCATTTCTAAATGCTCCTGTGCCATGTAGACTTGTCCTAAATATATTTCTGTGCTTTTCTCTTTCTAATATTGCTCTTTTTATAGGGGCTGCAGTAGTGAATGCTGTGATTGATAAGGATAAAATATACTGTTGCTACTCTACAAAATGAATAACAATAAGATATAAAGCAATATTCAGATTTAACAATTTTTTCTTGGTAACCCAAAGGCTAAAAATAAATTACTGGGACAATTAGAAAATACTTTAGATTTAATGGCAATGAAGATGTAGCACATTAATTTTTTTTTTTTTTTTTTTTTTTTT
>NW_007248696.1:155771-158894 GCF_000164805.1 Carlito syrichta
TTTTATGTGCACAGCTTGTACTCATCCAGCTTTGGCTCTGGTACTTTCAGTGGTACAGGCTCTTTATGGTTACAGAGAAACTTTGTTTAATGACTCCATCAGATACAGCATGCAGTAGCAATTATTGTGTGTGCATATACAGGTTCCCTATCTCTTGTGGGGCTTGAAAGCTAGAGAGGTGGTAAAGCTTATGCTGTTACCCAGTGGTGTGGTGTACCCTCTTCTTCCCTCCCCATAGTATTCTTTATCTGGGTTAAACCCTTCAGTACTCAAGCTATTAGGAGGCACCCATAATTGAGAACTTCTTGTAGCTGAAATAGGTTTTATATTCAATACCTCTGCATGGGCTAAAGTCTCAGCCTTGATGAAGGTCATTGGGAAAGCTCCCTGTGAAATGCACTCAGGTTTCTGCCAGCAATAAAGTAGGGGAGCCCTCAACGACGCTACTAGGCTACCGAGAAAGCAGTCCACTTTTCCATTATGCTTCTGTGTTTTTCTGAACATGAACTTCTGTTCATATGTGGAAACCTTAAAACTCCTTGTAGGAAGGGAGTGGGGTTCCATCTTGTTTTTTAAAATTTTATTTTGTTTTGGTTTTGAGTCAGGGTCTCATTCTGTTCCCCTGGCTGGAGTGCAGTGGCACAATCATGGCTCAGAGCAGCCTTGACTTTCTTGGCTCTGGCAGTCCTTCTGTCTCAGTCTCTCTTTTTTTTTTGAGTGGAGTTTCACTCTGTCGCCCAGACTGGAGTGCAGTGGCCGCTCCCGGCCACTGCAGCCTCGACCTGTTGGACTCCAGTGATCCTTCCGCCTCAGCCCTCCGAGTAGCCGGAATTACAGGCACACGCCACCATGTCTGGCTGACTTTTTAATTTTATTGTAGAGATGAGGGCTCGCCAAGTTGCCCAGGCAGGTCTCGAACCCGCGGGCTCAGGCAATCCACTCACCTCTAAAATTTTTGAGAAAAAATTGTTGTCAGTGCTAGGAGAAAAAGTTATAATTTCAAATGTCTGTCACAAAAATAGAAGTTTAAATTTAATTATATAAACACCTATCTTTAAAATTTAGATTTTTCTAAAACTAATAATTAACAATTCTTTCTTGGTAACCCAAAGGCTAAAAATTAATTACTGGTACAATTAGAAAATATTTTAGATTTAATGGCAATGAAGACATAGCACATTAATTTTTTTTTTTTTTTTTTGAGTTGGAATCTCACTCTGTCGCCCACAATAACAATCTTCAAATAAGTAGGAAAAAAAAAGTATAATTGATATAACAAAGATAAGGGCAGACAGGAATAAAATAGAACAAAAGGGGGCAATAACCAAACCAAGTTGTTTTTTATAAAGATTACTGAGATACTAAACCCCTAGCAAATAATCAAAAAATAAAAGAAAACTCAAATTACCAAAATACAGAGTGACAAATGGATGTCATCATAGATTTCAGGGGGAATAATATGAATAGTTGTACACTAATGATCTTGACAACTTACATGAAATGGCATTTTTATTCTTTGAAAATGTGACTTGCCCCCAAAGTTGACACAAGAAGATAGAGAATTTTTAAATGCCAAATACATAATAAAAAGTTGAAGTTTTAGTATCACTTTCCAATAAGTAAATTCTAGGCTCTGGTAGTTAAATTAGTCAATTTTTCAAGCATTTAAGGGAGAAAAAAACCCAAAAAACAAGCAAACAAAAAAACAATCTTACACAAATTCTTTTATAAAACCAAGAATATATTTTCTACTATATTCACAATGCCAAAATATAGCAAATTAATTACAAGAAATGAGAAATTGTATACCAATATTCTTCATAAATCTCAACAAAAATCTAGCAAATCTAATCCAATAATATAGAAAGAGGATAAATGCAGTATGATAGTAAAGCTTATCTCAGTTTGGTTTAGCATTAATATGTAAATCAATATAATTAACCACATTCACAGAAGAAAGATGAAACATATGAGTAATTTCATAGGTGCAAACATTCGGAAGCATTGTGTTTTATATTTTTTAAAAATTAAGACTATTTTATAATGTATTTACACTTAAGTTCATTCATAATTGCAAACTTGGCATGGAAGATACATTATTTAGAGTAATAAAAAGTGACTGATAAAATAAGCCAGGTGTTCTGGTATTGGTGCATTTCCAAATATAATCATGAGATTTTACACAATTTTTTGCTGAAATCAAGAAGGATACCACATAAAAATTAACCTGTACTCAACTATCAAGGTCTTGCAAACATTATAATATAGAGTTTTTTTAGATAAAAAATTGTATATCAAAAGAAAGTTGAATATGTCTTAGAGATCATTGAGAAAAATCATAATGCTATATACCTTTTGCTAAATTTAGATAATTGATATATATATCTAATGACATCTTAAAATGTTTTAAAGATATCTTTAAGACAGTAAAAGTGTAACCGACATGCAATAGATTGGGTGTGTTGATACTTAGAAAACAATTCAAAACATGTGACTTTGAGCTTCAAACTGAGAGCATTTGGGTGCAACAAATGCAGGGAAAGCCTTTTTCTGCCATTTCTCTACCTACCTAAATCTGTATACACCAGAGGATGTTTAATTGTTATGAAACCATTTCTCAGATACCTCATCAAATGTAGGAAATTGATGCACACTACAGGAAGACTAGCGACAAGATCAGAGCCCAAACTTGGTCTGTTCTTTGGATCCATTCACCTCCCCTAAAAATTATTTACTCTTTCTCTGAAATTGCCCTTACCTCTGCCCTATGAAGGGGTTATTTAAACTTCTACCACGTGACCCTTCTTTAATTCTCATATTTTGTGTGACTCCAACACACTTGCTCATAATAAATGTGTATGCTTTTTTTTCTTCTGTTAATCTGCCTATTGTCAATTTGTTTTACAGACTAAAATTATCTAATTTTCAGGGCATAGAAAGAAAGTTATTTTTCCCCTACATGTATCAGAATTTATTGGGGTTCTTTTTTTCTATTAGTTCCAATGTTTTCATTAAATACCTTAAAAATGAAGTATGTCTTTACACTTCAGACAATTAACATAACTGACAATTTTTTTTTTTTTTTTTTAGTTGGAGTCTCACTCTGTCGCCCAGACTGGAGTG